>NW_026843513.1:0-50000 GCF_019175385.1 Lycium barbarum
GGTGTCCTTCAAGCTATTTTCCAAATAGGAAACGGACTACATCTACAAGTGTCCTCCATGCTATTTTGCCAGCCAGTTTTCTAGATATAGAACACGAATTCTCTCGGTTATTTCCACCCTTTTGATCAGATCTGTCTGTTTCCTTAGGGCTCAGTACATTACCAAGACTATCATATCTCGTCCATCACAGGGGACTGGAGCCCCTTGCAAACCTGCTGTAAGGCCTACAAACTAAACATTTTAGACTAGCAATCAAACATTCACTTCCATATAGTATATAATAGTGTTGGTCTTAAAAGTAGTAACTATTTTAGTAAAATTTACCAATCACTTTTAGTAGCACTAATATTTAAAGGTGAATTAAATACTTATCTTCCCACTTCCCTATACAATCCAAATCTCAAGCAAAGACTAAGATCATGAATAGTACTATATTAGCTCATATAAGGACAATACACTCCAGTTGAGTTGTGTGTTTATGTTGTACGTGAAAAATAATACTATTTATTTATAAAAGATTTACAACACATAATATCACGAGTAACATTTGCATTACATAACAAGACGAAGTATTCGATTTTGAAATACAAAAATTATATTGTCAATTGAATCATACTATAGAAGTGTCAATTAATCTACTCAACGAATAATACTTTATATAAAATGTAACTTCTCATATATAAACTAAACTCTTCAACAAGACCCGCTTACCAACCATAAACTCCAAATCACAAACCTTTCGATATGCCTACTCTTTTACTTACTCTGAGCTCAGTGACGGAGCCAGAAACTTTGTTAAGGGTGTTCAAACTTAACCAAATAAATTTTCTTTAAAAGAATAAATGGGTTCACCAGATTTTTTAAATCAAACTATACTATAAAAATGACTTTTAAGATTTGTTTACTTGAAATAAGATTAATTAAAAAAGAATCGAACTTGGGCCCTCCAAGAGCTTTTGAACAGCCTTTACCACTGGACCAACTTCTCTAGTTGATCAAGGGTGTTCAGAATACGATATATCATGATATAAGACAGTATTTCACCTATATGCACAGTATAATTTTCCGGCGAAGGGTGTTCGTCTGAACACCCTTGGTGGGCTGTTGCTCCGCCCCTGTCTGAGCTGTGAGAAGTCACTCCGGAATCAACTTGAGTGTTATGAAATTTAACGGAGCAGATCTCATAAAATAAAAAAGGTTAATAAGAGAGGCGCGTGGTCTGAGAGTGTGAACGCGTGAAGCAGAGTTTTCAATACTGAAATTTGGAAGTATATATAATAATTGTATTTCCACGTAGTCATTACAGGAGGAATCCAATGTTTCACTGTTTGGGGAGTTAAATTAAACCTACAAATATCACGAGTCAAAAGCAATAGTTACCTACAAATATCACAAGTTAAAAGCCAAGTGGACGAGATATATCATCAATTGTAAACTTTTTTTTATTCTAATTGGTCATAAAGAAATTTTGAGACGGCTATGAAAGGCTTAAACCTCATTAAGGCAAGTTGTTAAATTGATGAATACTTCTCCACATCGGATATTTATTTTTTATATTAAATAGATCAATTTAATTTATCGTGATTAAGTAATAGTGAATTAAAAATATAAATTAATTAATTATAATTAATTAAATATTAAAAGTCTATATGAAAATACATGACATGTATTTATTAATTTGATATGAACACTTAGTATAAGTAAGTTTTTACGGTCTAAATGGATGGAACATTTATTATGTGTTCCTTCCGTCCCATTTTCGTTCATCATTTATCATTCTTGTTTGAGGAGTAATTCAAATGATGAAATGATGATTTCACTCACAAATTTTGAACTTTTTTTCCAAGTGAAATTGTGTTTTCTCTTTGTTTAACCATTTAATTCCGAAATCGACTGCCCAACTAATTCGAATTTGCATTGGTAGGTCCAGTAAAAAAAAGTAAAAGAGCTCTCTACCAAAAAAATTCAGTCACAACAGTCAAAACCTTAATTTTTTGGTTAAGAATGGATGGAGCCCAATCATCATTCCACATATCTTGGTGTAATTGACTCATATGCAAATATAGAATATTTTTTCAACTTCATACATATTTTTTCAACTACTACCAAATAATGTCCAAATGCTATGGTGTATGCCAGTGCCTAATGATCACATAACAACACTATATACAGTTTTATACTTCTAATCAGCTTGTGGAGTGATCTTACAAGCTATATGTATGCTATAATTTGATCCTTTATAATTGATTTCAAGACTGGGATCTTTTAATATATATACACCCATAAACATATTATGTAGAATGGGCAGAACAAAATATAACTTGTAGATGCTCCAAAAAAGGTAATTGTTTTTTCTACTTTGACTGTTGAACTTAACCTAGGCTATTGTAAAACGTGACAGATGTGAACATCTTGCGATAGGACATTGGCAGCAAAATGTCATTTGCTATGATGGTTAATTATTGCCGCTTCTGTTCACACATTTAAGCTACATTTTGTTTGGCAGTATGTTATGTTAGGGTTACTAACTTATCCCTAAAAGCAAATTCAAAAAATTTATACTTCTCATTAATTATGAAAATAAGTGATGTTGAAAAATCCCAAAAAGTATGACATTAAAGTAATTTATTTCACTCGCAAAATGAATTTAACTCCAAAAGAATCTGAAATATATAGACTTCTTTCGGCAGCTATCCCAATAGAAAGGGAGGAACAAGAATTATAGCTGTGAAAAAAATTTGTTCCTTCAAATTAAGATGCACCCTAGCACAATACTACTTAAAGATGTCAAAAAGTTGTACCTTTTCCACTTTCAAGTAATGGTAATTCTAAAGAGTGAGTTGAGCGAGATCATACATAAAAACAACACTCGTATTTCGCTCTTCTTCCACAATATTTTTCACGTATAGGTTGATATCATAAATAAAAGAACGACTCGTGGTATTAGTTGACTTAAATGAGCTGGAGAATGAAGCATGTTTCTACATTTATCACACGTAAAGCCACATCTACACTAAATTAGAGTCAGCGGTGGTACCCTAGGAAAGTAAAATCTACTCATTGATTTTATATTAAATGAGCTATCACATCAACAAAAGAGAAATTAAGTTGATCACTTGTGTGTTGTTGTCCGTATTCATATGGATGGTTATTCATAATTCTTATCACATGCTTTGGTTTTAAGTGATATATACCATATGTCTATATTTTTTTAATTCTGACTCGATATTTGATACTAGGAAAGTAAAATTTACTCATTGATTTTATATTAAATGAGCTATCACATCAACAAAAGAAACATTAAGTTGATCACTTGTGTGTTGTTGTCCGTATTCATATGGATGGTTATTCATAATTCTTATCACATGCTTTGGTTTTAAGTGATATATACCATATGTCTATATTTTTTTAATTCTGACTCGATATTTGATATTTGTACGGGATCGACTAAATTTGAATTCGGGCAAAAAGGCTCTCTTTTTCTTCGCCGTTAAGATTTACATCCTTTGATATTTAGGAATATCATTGGATTAGACAGTGACGGTAGTTTACAACCATGCAATCATTATTGATTCTTATCTACACATAATAGATTTCTTAAAACACTCATTTCAATTGTGTTGATGGGTTTCCAATAGAGGCCAACTCTTACTTAATGATTGACGTATATGACAAAACGTTTTGTGTCACGTTATTATCCAAGTCCTTATGCAACTGCATGATCATTGTGATTAAATTATAATATTTTACTAATTGTTTTTCCTCGTCTCTTAATTCTTTCAAAATTTGTCATTTTTAATTAAGATTTCTTTCGCCCGAGACTTTCTTTGACGAAAGAAAGTTGTCATCCTTTTCGATGGATTTTTGAGAACGTTTCTGTTGATTTTAGTTCTGAAAACTTTTTTTTTTAATTGAGGAGACTGAAATAGAAA
The DNA here is from genome assembly GCF_019175385.1 of Lycium barbarum. Classification (NCBI taxonomy): domain Eukaryota; kingdom Viridiplantae; phylum Streptophyta; class Magnoliopsida; order Solanales; family Solanaceae; genus Lycium; species Lycium barbarum. The sequence goes on from NW_026843513.1 coordinate 3,933, forward strand.
TTATTAAAATTATTCTTAAGCAATAGAAACATTTAAAAATAAACTTAAGAATACCTGATTTAATATTAATTCCAAAAATAGGTTAAAACCATCAAAATCACAGTGACTATTATACTTTATATCAAATCCTTTAATAATCTAATTAGCTTGAGCTTGAAATGTTTAAAAAGAAACTCAAAGAATTGAAGAAAATGTTACAAAGCCAAAGAGCTATAAACAAGGTTGATTCAAGTTGAAGTGAATTATACAAAATTAAGAAGTATGAAGTAATTGCAAATTTAATTATCTACAACTTTCAACCTTAATAACATCAATCATATTTTTAGAAAGTAGTATAATATTTTGAAATATGTGTGTAACAATTGGTAAAAAATTGACATGTCACGCCCCGAACAATGGCCTGGGCGTAATACGACACTCGATGCCTGACTGCATGTGATCGAGCGAACCACATGGCTTGCTGACTCAACATGGACATGAACTGATGCGAAATAAACTATAATCATGCATAAGTTAAGTAAAGCATGGAACCGTAAATCATAAGTCTGAAAATATCATAATATCATAATGCGGAATAGTTTGAATAAACATACTAATAATGAGCCAAAATGGCTAGACGACTCTGAAATATCTGACATAACATAACTGACTAGTCTATGAAACCTCTGACATGAATCTGACTACTAAACTATTTACCGGGACAAGGCCCCTAAGGTATGATATATAATATGACTTGTATGCAAACATAGAGACATGTAGGAGTTTCATGAAAATAAGCATAATAGTTCATATCTTGCATGTAAGAACCCATGGAATGCAAAGTATGGTTTTTTATGGATTACAGACAGATTCTCAATAACCGAAAGGGAATATTAAGAACACAATAACGAAGTAATCATACAAACATGGTATATCATGGTACATGAATGAACATGGCTAAAACCCTAGTTTTGGTGAACTCTTGTATAATCATGGAGGAACAAGGCGTGGGGAAGAACAATGATGTTCCCACACGTAGATACAAACCCTACATACCTGGTAATGCTCCAAAACCTGTATCAACAATCTGAACTTGAAGAAGAATCCCTAAAGCCTTAGTCTTGAATCCTTTAAATGGGTTTTTTTGAAAACCATAGGTTAGGAATGATGAATTCTCATTAGATCACATGAATACATGTTAGAATTGACTTGGAATGATTGCAATAGGCTTACCTTGGTGTTTTGGATTGTTGGGAGGAGAAAACCTTCGTTCTAGGGCTTGGAGAATGTGAAAAGTGGAAAAAGAATTGAACATGACGTATTTATACTTAACTGAGTCGGAGAATTATACAGTCCGTATTATGATATACGGTCCGTATAAACTGACCGTATTTAACAATGATTAGGAATTTCAGAAACTGGGATTTCCCAAATAAGTTTCACGGACCGAAAATATGGTCCGTACTTTATTATACGGTCACAAAGTACGGTTCGTATAACTTTATACAGTCCGTATTGAAGCATTTTAAAAACTTTGGCAGAAACTAGAATTTTCCACCTACCTAACATGGTCTGAAAGTACGGGCCGTATAATAATATACAGTCCGTATATCTGGACGTAAAATGGAACTTTGCTGAACTGAGACGAATTTAATTTCAATACTTCCCGTCTGATTTTTTAAGTCCCAAATCATGAACATAGCTTAGTTTAAGATTGACACCAAATAATTAATAAGATTTCATTATCACCAATAATAATAACAAACTTGTTTATACCAATAATAATAACAAAATTGTTTATACTAATACACATAATATAAATTATTTTGAGGCCTTATTTTTGGGGGCCTAAAGTTACTGCTTTAGTGGCTTTAGGGTTGAGCCGCACCTAAACAATTACTACATCTCAGTCCCAAACAACTTGGGATCGGCTATATGAATCTCCACTTCTTTATTTAAACTCATCTCATATCATCACCAACTAAAGACAAACAAAAAAATGGAAAAAAAAAAGAAGGTCCTATACCATTTTGCAATTATATATTTACCCATCGTTAATAGTTGAGCATTCTTTGCGGGACGACGTCGGATTCCAAGATGCAACCTTCTGACATGAATGTTTGCGGGACAGATGAAGACCTAGCAGCATCTTTCGGTGACGTTAAGGAGAGAATTTCCAAGATGCAACCTTCTGACAGAAATCAGAACTAGTCCATCTTAAAAAAAAAAAAAAACAATTGATTAAAGTTGCTGAATTTGGACGATGTATATAGCAAATAAGTGCAAACTTTGAGCAACTTATAATTTTTGTCTTAGTAGTTATGTAACTGAATCAAGAAATATCATTAAAATGCTGGATCCAGGTGGATGCAAATACATCAGATTGCTTTAAAAAAGGGTCAACATGTAGACAACGCAGCAACATAATATCTGTATGGTATATTCACTGCTAAAAAAACAGTGAATTTCTACCAAAATTTTTCAACCTCACTTTTTGGTCGAAAAAAAATCGACCACATGAGATCGAAATTTTCATAATTTTTTTTTTTGGGATATCGCCCTCAAGCTGTCGATATTTACACGGGAAATAAAATTTCAACCACATGAGGTCGAAACTTATTTTTGTACAAATAATAAATGAAAAAAAAAAATTTAAAAATTAAATTATATAAATAAAACAATTATTTAAAAAAAAAAGAATCATATTTCGACCGCACTTGGTCGAAATAATAAACTTGTAAAATTTAATATACTCCCCCAAACTTGAATCGTGCAATTCTTATTCCCAATAACCAAAACCTAATTATATTAAAACTCCCACCCCCACCGTACCGCTACCCAGTCGCCGACACTCCACCCCACCACACCCCTACCCCTCCCCGCCGCTGACGCCCCATCCCCACCACTGCCTGTCCTCCGTCGCCGCCGTTGCTGTCCGCCGCCACTAAAGGTAAGTCATTTTTTTTCCATTGTTTTTCAATCTCATTTCTATCATTTTTTTTTTTTGGTAAATATCTCACTTCTATCATTATTAGTTACATTACTTTGTAATTGTAATTTAATTAGTAGATTACTTATATATATTGTTAAAGTTTGCATTTGTAGCTATTTGTTAAAATTTTACAAAGTGTAAATTGAAATTTATTTGCTATTCTAGTAAGAAGTTCCCCTCTGTAAGTTTTTTGTTTTTATTTAGTTACATTCTCTTTTTCCCAGAATATCCATGTGGGTTTCTTGGTTTGTCCCTCATTGCTTCTGTTATCAGCCTACATAACCAGGATTTTGGTTTTTGTATGTGGGTTTAGCAGCTTTTTCTGTTGTGTTCCTGAAAGGTCAAACGAGGCTGATTGTATTTATTACTTGAGGACTGGTATTTGTGGCTATGGTGCTCGTTGTCGCTTCAATCATCCTTGTAACCGTAGTAATTTGGTAATTTTGTGTTGTAGTTGTGTAATTCTAGGGTTCATTTTTAGGGGTTTTTCTTTTTTTTTTTTAATGTGGCTGATCACTTGATTTACTTTGTTACTGTACAATTTCAAGGTATTTATTTATGTTTAACGTGCCTGATCACTTGATTTACTTTGTTATTGTCCAATTCATTTCTAGGTATTTTTGTTTAATATGCCTGATTACTTGATTTACTTTGTTACTGTCCAATTCAGGTTGATCTTAGTAAATATCGCGGCTTTTTATCTATCTTCATTCTTGATTTTTAGTATTTTTAGACATTAGTGATGCCTGTTGTTAATCCTTCAAAATTGTAGTTTGAAAGAAGAAAGATCTTACTTTGTTATACATTTTGCACTTCGAATCTTCTGCTAAGTCAGCACGAAAGATTTGAAATTTCAAACTATAATTCCCATTAAATTGCGTAATTCTAAGGTTCATTTCAGGGTATATTATGTTTGATATGCCTGATCACTTGATTAACTTTATTTTAGCGTCCAATTCAGGTTGATCTTCGTAAATAATGGTTTTTTTTCCTAACTTAAATTTCTAATTTTTAGTCTGTTTAGACATTAGTGATGTCTATTGTTAGTCCTTGAACATTGTAGTCTGAAGGAAGAAAGATATTTCCTTTTAGACATTAGTGATAGCTATTGTTAATCCTCGAAATAGTAGTTTGAAAGAAGAAAGATCTTTCCTTTTAGACATTAGTGATATCTATCTTCATTTATGATTTTTAGTCTTTCTAGACGTTAGTGATACCTATTTTTAATCTTTGAAAATTGTAGCCTGAAAGAAGAAAGATTTTCCTTTTTTGTACATTTTGTACTTCTAATTTTTAGTGAAGACAACACGAAAGATTTGAAATTTCATTTATGTAAATTGATGACAGACTGTGGGAGCATCAAGAGCTACTGGAGGAGAATACCCTGAGAGAGTCGGTCAATCTGTTTGCAAGGTAGTTTTATTAAATGTGATAGCAATTAGTTTGGTATTTGGTGTTCATTTAATGATCAACTTCGAGAGAGAAGATGTGTTTTCTGGATTTGACTCTCTTTAGTACAATAACTTTGTTTACTTTTTTCCTGATCCTGTATTAATTGAGCTGTCACTTTTGTTAACCAAGATTTGTCCTTTTCCAGCTTATTGGATCTCTGATATGCTGACAGCTTATGTTGTCCTAGCATATAAGTAGCTTATCAAATAAATTATGTCCTAGCATCTAGTGTGCCATTTATGATGTTGATCATGCTGAGATTTACCATCGTATCTTTCAAATGTTCTAGGGAAGAATCTAAGTTGCTAGATATGCTCTATCATAATATTCATCATTATTTTTTTACTTTAGAATATGCTTGTTTTTTGCCTATTCTGCCTATCAGTGCTTTATCTAACCTATTCCGGTTGATTGAGGTAAAAAGATTTAAATAGAGTACTTTTTATTAGCTTTGCGGTCACTATAACTCGTAGTGAGATCTGAAAATGAAATGAAGGAAGTATTGCTATATAAGTCGTGTTATGTGCATCAAAGTGGTCACTATAACTCGGTGGAAATAATTTCGACCTCACTTTTTGGTGGAAAAAAAATCGACCACATGAGGTCGAAATTCCCCGTGTCCTGGGGATGCTCGTAGGTCACAGCCCAGTAGACGACATAGGTCACAAGACAACGTAGTTCATGCTCTTGTTGATGAGGATAGTGGGGAGGAATCGGATCATGTCTCTAACACCCAACGTTGACTTTTTTGATTCGTATACTTTTGGATTGTAATATTGCTATGTTTTCTTGGATATGTATATTTTTTTTTTATGATAGTTTTAATTCGAATTAGATGTACTTTTGAAGGTGAATTTGATTGTAGGAAGTAGTTTATGGATGTTTTAACTTTACGATGTTTAAATGTTTGAATGTAGAAAATAGTTTATGGTTGTCTAACTTTACGATGTTCAAGTGTTTGAATGTAGTTTTAAGGATATTTAGAATAATTTAAATTGAAACTTGAGGTTGAATTTGATTTTAGAATGTGAAGTTTATGATTGTAGAAGTACTTTGATGAATTGGACGTGTTGATGAATTGCATTGTTGATTTGGTTGATGAGTGTGATTGGCAAGTGGGCTGCTATAAAAGCAGCTGAATGTTGGAATTTTTTTTCCAGATTTTTGACCTCATGAGGTCGAAAATTCACCCAGTTATTGATAATTTTCGACCTCATAAGGTCGAAATTGTATTCAGAAATTAAAATTTCGACCGCACGAAGTCGAAAATCTGGGCAACATTTTGAATTTCGACCTCATGAGGTCGAAATGTGGCAACAATATTGCTAAATTTCGACCTCATGCGGTCGAAATTTTTTATTAATATTTAAATAAAAAATAACTTTTTCGTAATTTAGGTAGAAAACTTATTTCGACCGCGTGAGGTCGAAAAAAATTTCACCCTAGCTGTTAGCGACCATGCCTTGTGGTCGAAATTTTGGTCGAAAATTGGCCTTTTTCGATCGCGTGTGATAAAAAATTTTGGTCGAATTTCACTTTTTTTTTTTTTTAGTAGTGTATGCCTTTACACACCACACCATACATGAAAGCCAAGGCTTTTAGGAGAAGAGCCAAAAAAATTATTATTATAAAAAGGCATACTAAGGCCTATCCCAACGAGGAGAGGATCCGACAATTAGGCCATAACAGTCAAAAAAGTGTTTTCTCTTCACATAAAACGCACCACAAGACAATACTACTTACTCAAATATATCAAAAAGCTACTAGATACAAGGAGCAACTCTCATATTTCATAAATAAAAGAATGACACATGAGATGTTGACTTAAATAAGTAATAGAAAGAAACAAATTTCAGTAACTATTAAGCGTGAATCCGCGTCTAAAAGGAATTAAAGATAGGGGTGCCACTCCGTGACAAATAAAATCTACTCATTGATTTTAAATTGAATGAGCGGTTGTCGTTAAAGTGATCGTCAACAAATTAAAAGAAAACTTTAATAAAAAGAAATTCGTAAAAATTAAAATATTAAAAAAAAAAAAAAGAGGTGATAAATTGAAAAGAGCACATGCAATGCACATCCTGAGAACCTAGCCACCCTAAGGAAGATAACTCTCTGCTATTTTCACTCACGTAAATAGATACTAGAATTTTGATTATTAATAAAATAATTTCTTTTTCTACTCATTTATTTCATCATAACTTATATACTCAATTAGTATTTTATTTTTTTCATCTCGAGAATAATATTTATATGTTTATATGTAAATGTGTTATATGTTACAACTTAGTGATAGTGATAGAGCCTGAGTTTTCACTAAGAGAAGTCAAAATATAAAGAATTAAAGAGACGAAGAGGTCAAAAGAAATTACACCAATTTGCCTCCATCAAGAAGAATTGAAGAATCACAACAGCTGCGGTAAACTTGTTTCTTGGAAGGAAAACCCATTAAAGATTCTGATGTGGAAATATTTGTTGATAATCAGAAGGCAAAAATGCATCTCAAACGACGTCAGAATCAGCAGCATGGAAATGACGATCCGAACGTTTACGTATCCTTGATGTATTGAGCCTACATTATTGTACGCAGATAAAAATATCAGGTTCTATATAAAATACTGACGTTTTGGAGTCTTGACACACGACTAATCATTGGTCAAAGTATGGAAAAAAAACACTAAGTGTTGCAAAAAATAAAGTTGGCCAATTGTTTTTTGGTACTGTTTCTATAGCGCAGTATTTTACTGCGATATAATTTTTTTTTTTTAACAGCTTCTATAACGCAGTAAAATACTGCGCTAAAGCAGTTAACGGCTCCGTCTCCGTGAACTGCTTTAGCGTAGTAAATTACTGCGCTAAAGGTAGTTTTGTAATATTTTTTTTTGTTGGAATATTTTGGTTCAAAATAATTTTTTTGGGGTATTTTGGTTCCGGACCTCAAATTCATCAGATTACTTTGGCGAACGGTCAACATATAGACAACACAGAAACAGAATATATGTATGGTATGTCTGTAGACACCACACCATACATGAAAGACAAGGCTTTTTGGAGAAGAACCAAAAAAAAAAAAAACTATTACTATAAAAAGGCATACAAAGCCCTATTCCAACGAGGAGAGGATACAACAATTATGCCATAACGATCAAAAAAGTGTTTCCCCTTCAGAGAAAATGCACCACACGACAAATACTACTTACTCAAATATACCAAAAAGCTACATGATATAAGGAGCAACACTTGTATTATTCATAAATAAAAGAATGATACATCAGCTCTGTTGACTTAAATAAGTCGCAGTAAGAAACAAATTTTAGTAACTACTAAGCGTGAATCCGCATCTAAACAGAATTAAAGATAAGGGTGCCACTCCGAGAAAAATAAAAACTACTCATTGATTTTAAATTGAATGAGCGATTATCGTCAAGGTCATCGTCAACAAAAGAAAATTTAAATATAAAGAAATTCGTAAATAAATAAAACATTTGAAAAGAGATGATAAAATTGAAAAGACTACGTGCAATGCACGTGCCGAGGGCCTAGCTATCCTAAATATTAAAAAGAATAGAACAAAAAGGTGATAAAATTGAAAAGAGTATGTGCAATGTACGTGCCGAGAGCCCAGCTATCCTAAGGAAGACAACTCTCTGCTATTTTTACACATGTAAAAAGATATTCGAATTTTGATTATTATTAATAAAATAGGTTTTTTTTCTGCTCATTTATTTCATCATAGAACATCATTAACTTATATACTCAATAGTATTTTAATTTTTTTGATCTCGAGAATAATATTTATTGTTTATATGTAAATGTGTTACATATATTAAAATGAAATAAAAAAATATTATGATTATAATGAAGTAAAATAAAAGACAAATGTTCATGTTGCAAGGATAATATAGACATTTAAAAATATTAATTGACATGTGAGAGCTGTATGACCTATTGTTCAAAATTGAGGGATCTAAGTAACTTTACTCAAAATTTTAGTTTAATAATATTAATATTATTTTACAAAATTGTATATATACTACTGACTCGACATACACGTGCAAACAGCTATTCTAAGGAAGACATATGTCAACCGAATTGTCGTACGTAGAGCTTATACAAAATACTACTTTTATTCGACAACAATTTCTTGATATGTATGTGGTGGTAAAAAGAAGGAGGCTAAAGTTTCTTAAAGATAGGCAAAAAATTTAAGACGCAAAGCATGTTCCTTTCGGATAAGACACACCATAGGACAATACTACTTAAATATATCAAAAATTTAACGCTTCTACTTACAAATAAAGATATTCTAAACAAAGACTTGAACAAGACCAGATATAAAGAGCAACACTCGTATTTAAATCTTCGTCCTCAGTCCTTTTTATATATAACTCGATTTCATAAATAAAATAACGATTCTTGATATCTGTTGACTTAAATGAGTCGAGAAATAAAACAAATTGCAGTAATTACTAAGCGTAAATCCGCATCTCAACAGAATCAAAGGTGAAAATATAAAATTTACTTAGAATTTTTTTTAAATGTGCGATTATCGTCAAGGTTATCATCAACACAAAATTTATAAGGGTTTGTTTGGCCATAAAGAATTTTCACACCTTTCCGATGATTTCCTCAACTCGACATTTAGTACCAACTCTGATATTGCACGCAGATTACTAGATAATGTTGGTATATCCATCTTAGGATTTCTGGATACAACGGTTCAAAGTAAAAGAATTAAGTAAAAAAACACATAAAAGTGAGTTAAGACCTATGTCATCTCAGTCATGCAAAAGTGTATCAGAGTGACCAACACATAAACTTAGAATTTCTCTGGCTTGAATGAGTTAGAGAAAGAAACAAATTTTAGCAATTACTAAGCGTAAATCCGCACCTCAACGACATTAAAGATAAGGGTGGTATACTTTGTGAAAGATAAAATCTACTCAGATTTTATACCAAATCAGTTGTTATCATCAACAAAACAAAAGAAAAATTTAGAGCTCATTCGACTATGGATAATTTTCATTTTTAATATAAAATTCTATTTGCAATCATATTTGGGCATTAAATTTTAACAATTTAGATAAAACCAACACATTAATTTTATATTAAATTAATGCCCGCGTCAACAAAAAATGAAATATTAAAAAATTTGTAAAAAGATAAAATTTAAATTAAAAAAAGGCGATAAACTGAAAAGAAAGGACCATTGATAAAATTGATATTATTTTAATAATATTACATTTTTGCGATATAAACGTGCAACCCACGTGCCGGGAGACCAATACGACTTAAATATATCAAAAAGTTACTTCTTGTCAAATAAGGATAACTCTATAGGAAGGGTTGAACTGGACCAATATAAGGAGCAACACTCGCATTTCACTCTTTTTCCTCATTCTTTTTTATATATAACTCGATTTCTTAAATAACTAAGCGTAAATCCGCATCTCTACTCAGATTTTTTTATTAAATGTGCGGTTATCGTCAAGGTTATCATCAACAAAAAACTTTATAAGAGTCTGTTTGGCCATGAATAATTTTCACTTTGACCTTCCCGATAATTCCTGAACTCGACATTTATTGGTAACTTGACATTTAGTGCTAACTCTGATATTACAAGCAGATTACTAGATCCAAGTTGATATAATATCCATCCTAGGATTTCTGGATACAACAATTCAAAGTAAAAGAATCAAGTAAAAACACATAAAAAATGAGTTAAGACCCATGTCATCTCAGTCATGCAAAAGTATAAGTAGATATATACATTCACGATTCTGACTCAATATCCTTCTGTTGCATATAAGTTTACTATTTGCCAACAACACCAAGTAGATACCAAATAGCTTGTAAGTCCGCATACACTGTTGTGACTTATATCTCACCACTAATGAAATAAAGTTTTTGAGAATATGTAGATACTGCGCTGTGAAGAACCATATTTCAAACATGATGAAGATTGATTTATTTGAATCTCAAAGATTTTTCATTTGGTTTTCAGATTTGCATTGCATAAATAAGCATAATGCATGGGAGAACACAAATAATCATATCATTAAATTACCCATTACACTTTTGAAGTTTATGAATTAAAAAGGCATGGGGGTTATGAATATTAGTACAAATTGAATTACTTCATACTCTTAAATGTCTTTTTGAGTAATGAATGTGGACAATAACATTTTGGTTGAGAGATCTAATTTTTAGCAAATTTTTAAAGGGAAATATAAGAGGAAAATGTCAAAAAATTGAGAAAAAAGATAAATAAAAATCCTAGCCTAAGAGGTGGGAGGGGTGTGTGTGTGTACACACATACATACATATAGATGAGCTGTTATCGTCAAGGTTATCATCAACAAAAGAAATTTAATATAATGAAATTAGTTAAAAATAAAATTTTGAAAACAAAAAAATAAAGAAGTACTCTCTCCGTTTTAAAATGTTTGTCTGGTTTTGAGTTTTGACTTAGCACGAAATTTAAGAAAATAAAGAAAAAATTTGAATCTTAGTTTTGATTTTGATTTTTGAAGGCAGCTATATCCAATAAAAAGGGCGGAATAATGAGAGGGCCCGAGATAAACACAACCGGCCAAGTCAAAATCGTACTAATTATTATGATTTTGTTTTCATTAATATGAAGCTGATTATCAAAATCAAGGTGTATGTGTTGAGAGCCTAAGACCAAGAGATGTCATGTCCAATTTCCATCTAAGGGTGGATTAGTATTCAGCATTTAAAGTTGGTACTTTCCTACTACTCCCTCAATCTAATTTTGTATGATAAAAAAAGTATATTTCTTTCGGATAAGTCATGTCACACCATAGAACAATACTACTAAGTAATCTCTTCCCCTTTCAAGAAAGGATATCTCGAAAGAGTGTTAGACCGACACCAAACATAAAAAGCAACACTCTATTTCACTCTTCGTCCCCCTTTCCTTTTTATAGACCACTCGATTTCATATATAAAACAATGATTCATGATTTACATTGACTTAATGAGTCAGAGAAAGAAACAAATTTCAGTAATTACTGAATGTAAGCATCTCAACAAAATTAAAGATAAGAATGGTATCCTTTGTGAAAGATAAGATGTACTCAAATTTTATATTAAATAAGAGTAAAAAAGATTAAGAATAACTGTGTAAGATATTTTTTCTTACAAATATAGAAATGTAACTTTACGATAAAAAATGAATTTTCTTTTTGTTGATAAGAAAAACAACTATAACTTAAATTATTTGTTTCTACCAAAAAAACTAATAAAATCTATCAAGACTAAAAATAATAATATAAGTGCATCAAGATGTTAAACTTTACTAAAAGTTACACGAATTTAACGAAAAACGGTTTCAATGCACAAATACAAACTTTTTGTAAGCACAACTTTGAGAGAGAAAAGCGACAGATTTAATATATAATTACCGGTGAATTTTGGTTCTTTGTAGGTGCCACACCCTCTCCATCCCTTCTCCATAAGCTTAATTTGCTCCAAAACAGTCCCTGCAATATTATCTTTAAATCAGATATACAAATAAGCTTAAACCATTTTTCGCAAAAAATGAAAAAATCAATATCGATTTTGACACAAAATTGTTACCAGTAAATTTTCTCTCTTTTTATATTTATAAAAAGACAACAACATTTCATGCTATGTTGTATATGCTCTCAAAAACATAATAACAAATCTAAAACACAAAATCTATCAATAATTAAGAAAGTAGAAAAGATAAGATAAATCGCATATTAAGAATGCTGAAATTTTTGAAAGAAATTACGAAAGACATAGAAGGAAGAAAGGAGATTATAGGAAAAGAATTACTTGTTGCAAGATGAATATATGCTAGACTGCTCATTATCATTTACTACATGTCATTATTACTTTCACTAATTATCCATTTCGTGGGTAACTGCCGTCCATACTATGACTCTTCATTTTTTCCCCATTTATTTACTATAATTCTTTTTTATTTATTCTCTTTACATGGACTTTAAATATAGGCAATGAGGAAAATGATAGAAAAAATGTCAAAAATAGGAGAAAAAAGATAAATACTAATGGAGGCCATAGAGAGGTGTCACATCACCTTGTCTATGCCTATCTTTATATTATATATAGATGTGCCGTTCTCATCAACGTTATCATCAACAAAAATTTTCAAGGGTCTGTTTGGCCATGAATAATTTTCACATTTTTCGAATTTTATTCTGGAATCATGTTTGTACATAAACTTGTTTTAATTTAGATCAAATCTGCTCATCAAATTTACGAAATATATTAAATGAGCGGTTGTTGTCAAGGTTATCATCAACAAAAGAAAATTTTAGGGCTTGTTTAATTTGGCTATGGATAATTTTCACTTATTTCGAAATTTTTTTCTGGAATCATGTTTTGACATAAATTTGTTACAATTTTTCAAAATTCAACTTGAAGTTGAATATTGGGATATTCAAGAATTCAAAAAACTCGATATAAACGTGCAATGCGTGTGCTGAGAGACTACTACAACTTAAATATATCAAAAGGTTACTTCTTCTGATTTCAAATAAGGATAACTCTAAAGAAAGAGTTGAATTAGACCAAATATAAGGAACAACACTCGTATTTCACTCTTCTTCCTCAGTCTTTTTATATATAACTCGATTTCATAAATAAAAGAATGGTTCATGATATTTGTTGACTTAAATGAATCGAGAAAAAAAATCAGAAATTACTAAGCGTAAATCCTTATATTAACAGAATTAAAGATAAGGGAAGTACTCCCAGAGAAAATAAAATCTACTCATATCATTGATGTTATATTAAATGAACGGTCACGACAACAAAAATATGATCTTCAAGATGAGTCGTTTTTATTTAATTATAAAGACAGGCAAAGTGTTAAATGCTCAGCCATGAACAGATCAGAAACGGAAATAGGAAGAAGAAGGAGTTCTAGGGAGGCTGGAGAAGAAGAGAACACTTTTATTCATATTGACTCATTTACAGAAAATTATGAAGTGTTCCATCTAATACAAAAATATATCTCACTCTATATATCAACTACACTGATTTAAGAAGAAAACAGATCACACTAATTAATTACAGTTGTCTAACTACTTTTCTAACTGCCTAACTAACTCCCTAACAACCTTTAAGTTATATCCACATTGGACCTGTGGGACCCCTCTTCTTCACTCCCCCTCAAGCTGAAGAATGAGAACAGGTTTTTCATTCCCAGCTTGGTAACTAAGTAGTCATGTTGGGGTCTGCGGAGTCCCTTTGTCAGCAGGTCTGCAAGTTGTTCTTTTGTGCCAATGTGATGTGTTGTAATAAGGCCTGCTTGGATTTTCTCCCTTACAAAGTGACAGTCAATATCTATATGTTTAGTTCTTTCATGAAAGATGGGATGACCTGCTATTTGTATGGCAGCTTTGCTGTCACAAAACAACTGAACTGGTGTTGCAACAGTCACTCCTAACTCTGAAAACAATCCAGTTAACCAAGTGATCTCAGCAACAGTTGATGCCATGCTTCTGAACTCAGCCTCAGTAGAACTTCTAGACACAGTCTCTTGTTTCTTTGACTTCCATGAGACTAAGGCATCACCAAATTTTACAACATAGCCTGTTACTGACTTCCTTGATTCTACACAAGATCCCCAGTCTGAATCACAATATGCTGTTAGTTTGTTTCCTCCTGAAGATGGCATAAACAACCCAAGGCCAGGTGTGCCTTTTATGTATTTAACTACTCTCAAGGCAGCTTCTAGATGAGATTGTTTTGGATCATGCATATATTGACTCAGGATCTGTACTACAAAGGCAAGGTCTGGCCTGGTCATGGTCAGATATAGCAACCTTCCAACAATTCTTTGATAGCACCCTTTGTCTTCAAGCTGCCTGTCATTTACAGAGGTGGTTGGCTGTTGCTGATCATTCTCTGATGCATTTTCACTGATGATAGAGTCATATTCCACAGATGTGAGCTTGTGGTTGAACTCTAAGGGTGTAATAGCTGGTTTACTTCCTGACAGTCCCAACTCAGATACTAGCTCTAAGGAGTATTTCCTTTGACACATGTGGATTCCCTTCTCTGATCTAGAGAATTCTATGCCAAGGAAATATTTCAATTCACCCAAGTCCTTCATTTTAAACTTGGTTTGAAGATCCAACCTAACCTTCTTAATCAGAGATAGACTGCTACCAGTGACCAGTAAATCATCAACATATACTAATACTAGCAAGATCTCAGTGCCAACGTTTTGAGTAAATAAGGAATAGTCATAATGAGATTGTTTAAATCCCAGATCCACCAGTGCCTGTGTAAGCTTAATATTCCATTGCCTAGGTGCTTGTTTTAGGCCATATAAATATTTATGAAGTTTGCATACCATTTTACTGCACTCCCCCTGGCTTGAAAAGCCATCTGGCACCTTCATGTAGACATCTTCCATCAGATCTCCTTGCAAAAAGGCAGTGTGTACATCCATCTGAAATATGTACCAGTGAGATGCAGCAGCCAAAGCAACCACTGACCTAACAGTTACCATTTTAGCAACAGGACTGAAAGTCTCCTTGTAATCTAGGCCTTCTTGTTGAGAATAACCTTTTGCCACAAGCCTGGCTTTAAATCTTTCTACTTCACCAGAGGATTTGTACTTGACTCTATACACCCACTTGCACCCAATAGGTACCTTGCCAGCAGGTAACTCAACTAGAGACCAAGTATGATTGTCCTGTAGGGCAGCTATCTCAGCCTTCATGGCATCAACCCATTGGGGTTGGGAACAAGCCTCAACATAGGATTTGGGCTCTAGTACAGCAGAGTAGGCAGAGAGGGAACATCTATATGCAGGAGTCAAATGTTCATAAGAGACAAAGTTAGATAGAGGATAAGTACAGGAGGCAGAAGAAGAGGGATGACTTATGTAATCAGCCATCCAGATGGGAGGTTTAGTTGATCTGGATGATTTTCTGAGTGTAACTGAAGGGAGAAGGTAAAGAGATAGATGGAGTACTAGATGGACTTGCCGAGGAAGTAGGAATAGGATCAGTGTGATCAGGCATAGGAGCAGCAGAAGGCTCATCAGATAAGAGTGTGTTTGATAGATGAGATGGATGAGAGGATGATGGGGAAGATGGTGAGGTGAGAGTTAGAGATGGCACAGAAGAATAAAGCTCAGTAGGTAGAGGCAAGACTGGAAACAAAGGAGATATGTGAGAATGAGAGGAAATGTCTTTGAAAGGAAAAACATGCTCTTGAAATACAGCATCTCTGCTGACAAAGAACACTTTGGAGATAAGATCATAGAGGACATAACCCTTTTGAGTAGAAGAATAGCCTAAGTGGACAGCTAGTATAGCCCTGGCACAGAATTTGTCAAATTTTTTGACATTTGTAGCAAAACACAGACTCCCAAAAACTCTGAGGTGGTGTAAGGAAGGAACTCTGTGAAATAATCTTTCAAATGGTGTGTTATACCTCATTTTTAACCAGAGTTAAAGTAGGAGTACAACATATTGGTGATTCCTATTTATTTGCTTTGTTTATTTTGTTTTAAGGAGTCGCCACCTAATTAATTTAACGGTGAATTAGGGCACCTAATTATTAACTAAGGAAAAACTAACTAAACCTCTGTCAATAGTCTGCTTTAATCAGTATGATTCTAGGTAAGGGCTCTATATTATCCTAAAGGGAAGGGGTTAGGCATCCTTTAGGATCCGTTAACTTACGGTTATCCGACCAAACTTAGGTTAATTAATTGAGAGTAAATATAATGTTTAAAATTTAGAAAATGACTTTAAGATATTGCTAAAAAGGAAAATAATGTTAGTTAAAATAAGATTTACAGAAAATATAATAACTTGCATAAAAGAAGACTTTAGATGCTACTTAAAAATAAGACTTATAAATATTGCTTGAGCTTTAAATGAAAGCAATAAATAATGCTATTTAAAATAATACTTGCAGAGAATATACTAGCTCGCGCAAAAAGAGGATTTTTAAATGCTATTGAAAATAAAACTTAATCATCATTAAGACTTTATATGAAAATATAATAAATGCTATTCAAGATAAGACTTGTATGAAATTATAATATTTTGCCTAGAAATAATAGCTTTCGAGAAAAAAGAATTTAGCAATTTTAAACTTTGAATAAATTATGTTATATGAATGTAGCAATATGAAAAAATCTAGACTTATAAATAGGATTCAAAATATATTGTATTAATTATGCTTAAAATGTGCATGAGCGTTCAACTTGAATCCTATAAAATATATTTGAGTTTATAGTGACATATTGAGGGCATCTTGAAACGACAAGATATATAGTCATACCATTTTTGCGAATTAATCATTTCGAATAAAATATAAATATTAAACGTTATAAATAGTTTTAATGTAAAAAGAAGATAATAAGATTTATGAAGTTGATGGTTATTCTTCCTTAACTAACTACCCATTACTAAAACTAACCCTACTAGTTCGTCTAGGACTTTATCTAAATTAAGAAAATAATACAAAATAAAGAGTTAGTTGCATAACACAAATTAATATGCACAAAATAGAATAAAGGAGATAAATAATTTAAATGGGCTCGGCCCATTTCGGATCTGCTACGATCTGTTTGCTGCTGTCGCTATTGGGCTTAGCCCGGAAATTCCTTTTATTATTGTTGCGGGTATGGGCTGGACACGAGAAAGATTTCGTTGGGCTTTCGGCCCAACACCGAATGCGAGAGGAGAACGAGCCCCTTAGACTCGTATGCGATGGTCATGCAAAAAAAATGAAAGGAAAAGGATTAGCATATAATCAACGAAATGAGAATAAACATGTAAAATTAAACTCGAAACAAGCCAATAGATTGTGTATATCATTATGTATATTTAAGTATTTCCCATGTATGCTGATGGAATGAAAACAGATTTTAGTTTATAATTTAAGCTATATATTTCAACCAAACAAAAAAAAGTTTGAATTGTCTCGCAGATATATCCAGCCAGTCACTTACCTTTTAGCCAGCTGTTTTTAGTATTAAAAAAAAAAACAGTCACACAGAATAGAAAGCAACGAGAAAAACGTCAAGACCTTTTGACCTTTGGAATTCCATTTAGACTCAGTCGAACAGAACCAAAGAGGAAGAGTAATGTGAAAAGGGAAAACCAGACAACATGCATGTCATACACAAGTTTCTGGTTGTTTATTAACAATTAGGGGATTCTAGGCAATTCAACACATAGATTAAACCCAGCGAGACAAGCAGTAGGATCTAGATGAACTGGAGATTCGATATTAGCATATTTCATAAGTACAGAGCTTCGAACATAGTGTTAAAGGAGCATAATTGAGTTCAAATACTTTTACCCATTTAGGGAAACATATTCTGAGATCCTTAGATACTAAACCAATAGCAAAATTAACAACACAAGCTATGTAATTTAGACACAATCATAAAAGGGCATACAAAGGTCTTGGTCAGTTTGACAACTCAAGTCACATGTCCTTTGGTCTTTATGATCACAGTTTTAGATCCAAGCAGATTCGTACAAACTGGTATGCAACTTATCATAAAGGTTTAACATATAACAAATTTTAAACTTCCTAAGGCCAAACATCATTTTGAAATGCTATCTCTATTGACTAGCAACCTGACATATACATGCTTAAAGATGAGTTTATGCTGCCAAATACCAAACAGCCACTTACGAGTCACATAGAGATCTGGTAAACCATCAAACATACTACATAAGCATTTTTAACAAACTGACCAAACAAGATACCCCAGCTAGCATCATATAGTCGAACTAATCATTTACACAAGCAAACAAATGCCTAATGGATAGTGAGCTTCTGAGAGAATAGAAATGACATGCTCTTTGCACTTTACATGAGCTCACACAAATCCAAAAAAAAGTCCGTACACAAGTTGATTTTAACTCATTATACTCACCAAATTAACTAAACATGTGACCAGATTCAAGTGATGTAAGTAAATGGATTGTGAATCATGCATAAGTGACCACCCCAGACTATACTTTAATACCATTAAACTATACAACAGGTATTTTGAACTTAATCAAGACTAAACATGATATATAATGCTAAAACTAAACATATAACAGAACCAGCAAGTTGGACATTTTCGAGCAGCCTTAATCAATACAAACAAACTCCAATGTATCTAAATAACTGCTAGTTTTACGGCCTATGATAACATCTAAATCAATATCCCCAACTCACTGCTTACAGAGGTAAACAAAAAGACCACAAAGCATTGGATGTCATAAACACGGAGACAGCAGTTATAGATGGATTAGTTCCCTAATTCTTTAATCAATCAAACAAAGATATGTGGAACATCATAGTTTTTGGTCTTAGCGTAGACAGATTCAACATGGTATTCAGGGAGTTCTTTATGAACATATTTGGGAGTGTAAAAGAAAGATTTAAGCCTCTTTTATTTCTCAAACTGTATATTTCAAACAGCAAGATAATAACAAAAGAAGTAAAGACACAAGTAAGGTAATCATATCAAAGGGACATATACAATATAAGGACCTCATTTGACATATGCATGCCTAATTGGAACAACAGCATCACTCACATACAAAACAGCTCATTTAGTCAGGTTTAAACTTATGAAAGCATTGCCAACTGAATACGATCTTACCATATTCCTCGAAACAGGACACATATTAATGAATGTAAATTAGTAACATGATTTCAAGACTGTCGCTATCAGTTAATACGTGGTGTACATAATCAAACCTATTGATTCAGAATTTTAAAACAGTAAGTATGCTAATCGCCGAACTAAACATATGGCTATAGATTAACACTACACATGGGTATCTAATTGAACATACAAACAGGTTTGATGCCTAATTCAAATCAGCTATCAATCAAACAACACGATTAACACACTGTGCATGTATGAAGTTGCACTGAGTAAGATTGAACTAAACTCGACCAAATACGGAAAATAGCTTGCATAAAATAGCAAATAGGGAATAAGATGAACTGTAAGGAAGAAGGGAGGTTGCTGACCTTCTTCAGGTGCAGCGAAATGGGTGCGGGGTCTCCGATTCACCTCGAACACTCGTTAAATCCCAATTCGCGATGCTCGAATTAAAAGCAAACAACGAAGCAAACGAACATAAATCGGACCTGGTATTTCGGCTCGATGAAAACAAGATTATGATTTTTCCAAAAAAACTGATCTTTTTTATGGAGATTTGAGGGGTTTCAAGAACTCGTCCTTAAGGGCTTTCTCCTTGGAAAAAAAGACCTCTCCTTCAAAAAAAAGACCCCCCTTTGACCATTCAAACCGCCATCTCTTATAGGGTTTTGCTTTGTGTGGTGTTTAGAAAAAAACGCGTGGGGGACAGGGCGAATGGGAGAGACAGAGGTATGGGTGAAACGGTGATGGAGAGAACGTGGTGTCAGAGGAGAACGTGGTGGGGGACAAGGTTGAGTGGAGTGTGTCAGACGAGTGGGGAGCAGAGGTGTAGTGGAGGGTGCGGGTAACGTGGGAAGCGGGTGACGATGAGAGAGGGGAGATGGCGGAGTCGACGAGTGGGGTGGCGATGGGGAGGTGGATGGAGACGGCGGAGAGGAAGGGGAAAGGGGAAAAGGGAGGCGGAGAGAGGAGGGGATGGAAACGAAGAGATCAAAAGGGAAACCCTTTCAGGGTTTCCCTTATTTGGATGAAAAATGGATCGGACCCGGTCCGTTTGTGGACCGGGTCAATTTTTTAGACTGGGTATTAAAAGGATGGACTAGTGAATTAAAACATAGACTGGTCTAAAAATTGAGATAAAAAAATATGGTCTAGTCCAAAAAATATTAGGAGTTAATCGGACTTTGATTTGGGGTCCGGTAAGTCAAAATACGGACTGAGTGCAAGAGATAGTTTGGGTTCTGAATTTAAATAAAACATTTTGATTAACGATGCATTGAGTGTGGCAAAGTATCACCTGATACGAAATGTGCAATTGTTAAAGATCCGGGTAATAAAATTATATGATGTTGCAATAGCCGTGCAATAATATTTTAATCATAAATAAACGCTGTCATTAAAATGCGCGAAATAAAATGCGATGTGTATGTGGAAGTGGGTAAAACAAAAAAAAAATGCAAATTTAATAATACTAAATAATAGTAGCGAATGAATAGCGGTAATAATACTGCTAATAATAATGACAATAATGATATTGGTAAAAAATGATAATGCTGATGATAATGATTAGTAATTAATAATAATAATAATAATGATAATGAAAATAACAAAAAATAATTGATGACAATCAGTAATAAATGACAATAATAATAATAATAATAATAATAATAATAATAATAATAAGAATAACTGCAGTAGAATAATAAAACGTGGGTGTTAATAAAAGACTAATAATTATAGTAAAACTTAAATGCATTTTTTTTTTCAAAATACTAGAAGTATAAAGGTATTTCGGAGGAGAGGCGGGACAAAATTGGGTGTCAACAGGGTGACATACCATTTAATAGCACAGTAGGCAGTCTGTTAAGAAGGTACACTGCAGTTTCAACACATTTACTCCAAAACTTTAAGGGTACATAGGCTTGAAACCTGATAGCCCTAGCCATATCAAGAATATATTTGTGTCTCCTCTCAACACCTCCATTTTGTTGAGGAGTGTAGACACAGGAACTTTGATGGATTATACCTAAATCTGTGAATAATCTAGTTACTTGATCATTAAAGAACTCAGTGCCATTGTCAGACCTGAGGCATTTAATACCACAATTGAACTGATTCTTCACAAATGACACAAAATTTCTCAACACTACAATAGAATCAGCTTTGGTATGCATTAGGAATATCCAAGTATACCTAGAGTAGTCATCTACTAATGTCATGAAATATCTTTTATCCTCATGAGATGGTACCCAATAGGGGCCCCAAACATCAGCATGTATAAGGTTAAATGCATGAGAGGATGAAGAAGTGCTAATAGGAAAGGGCAGTTTGGTCTGCTTGGCAATAGGGCACACAGTGCATATATGATTTTTTGAGAAAGTACACTTCAAACTATCAATTTTCTTAAGAACAGATAAAGGAGCATGTCCTAGTCTCCTATGCCATATAGACAAGTCACTGCAGGACTTAGTTTCAACAGAGTTACAAGTCAAAATGTTACCAGTAGAACATTCAGTTTCCACAGCACTAAAACTATTTTTTGTCTTGTTATGTCTACAAGTACTATGAAGTACAGAAGATGGAAAAGGTGGAATAGCAACCTGGACATGATCAGCATCAAGACCAGCCTTTAGAATGTATAAACCTTGATCTTCCTTACTAATCCCTATCACCTTCCCATTTGAGAGTGCCTGGAAAATGCAAAAGTCAGGAAGGAATGCCACAAGACATTGCAGCTCTTTTGTTATTTTGGACACAGATAGGAGGTTGAATTTGAAGTCTGGGATATATAGAACATCTTTTATGGTTTTATCCTTAAAAATAGAGGCAACTCCTGTATGGGTGATGGAAACTTGGCCACCATTTGGTAAGTTGACTTTATTTTTATGCATATCTGATAGTTTTTCCCAAGTACTTAGTAGATTTAGATTGTGTACCATATGGTTTGAGGCCCCAGTATCCACAATCCATGTACTGTTTACAGTTTTAGACAAGCAGGCAACAATATTACCTGTTGCTCCAACTGAGGCCGAGTGAGCTGAGTGTGCATTAGAGTCCACTTCTGTGTCCTTGTTCAGCATCTGTAGGATTTGGTTATACTGATCCTGAGTAAAGAATGGTGCCAAGATTTGTGTGGAAGAACTAGCTCTATCCTGCATAGCAGATGATGATGATTGGTCTGTACTTTCCACATTGTTAGCAGGGGAATGAACATTAGCTACTTTCTTCTTGTACTTAGAATCAGATGGATAACCATGCAGCTTGTAGCATGTGTCCCTTGTATGTCCTTTAAAGTTGCAAAAATCACAAATGAGTGAGGACTTGTTGTGATAACTTTGATTGTTTTGATAGTTTTGGTTTCCAAAATTGTTTCTAGGCCTGTAACCACCACTAGTTTGCCCATTTTGAGATCTGTTATAACCTCCAGTATTCACACCACCAGAAATTCTTTGATTGTTATTCATATGAGCCTGGTTCCTATTACTCATAAGAGCAATTGACTCATGTTGCTCAGAATGAACAGCAGAGTTGCTAACACTGTTTCTCCTTTGGCTTTCAACATTAACTATCATTGCATATGCCTGGTTTACATTTGGTAGAGGTACAGTCATCAACACTTGGCTCTTAGCATGATCATAGGATTCATTTAATCCCATTAGGAACTGCCACAGTCTTTGTAGGTGAAAATGCTCTTTGTATTATTTTGACTCAGGGCAAGGACATGAAGGTGGTGGAATTAAGGCTTGAAACCCATCCCAGAGTTCTCTAAGCCTTGAAAAATACACAGATACAGATGATGTTCCCTAAGTTAAGGTAGTAATTTCCTTGTGTAGGTAAAAGGCTCGAGAAGCATTTACTTTATCAAATCTTTCCCTAAAATCTTCCCAAAGTTTGTGAGCACTAGAAGAGTGAAATACAGTGCTGATTAGATCTTTTGACACTCTATTCATAATCCAAGCTAGAACTATAGCATCACATCTATCCCACAAATCATGCAAATTTGACTCATAGTTTTCTTTTATACATGTACCTAACACAAATCCTAATTTATTTTTTACCACGCAGAACAAGCATCCATGATTTACTCCATAGAGAATAGTTTTCTGTACCTTGAAATTGTACTGAAATAAGTACTGAACCTTGTGTATCTGAAGGATGAATGTAGAGAGGATGATTGTGGTGAACTTCATCAATTCGTTGTGAATTTCCATTTGCGTGAGTTGCATTTACTGTCTCCGTAGCAGTTTGTTCACCATTGAGAGAAGATTCAGTCCTTGCTGGATTTGTCATGTTGAATCTGATTCAATTTGATAACCTAGATTTTGCGATAGCTTCAGCTGAATGATTTTTTCACCTCAATCACCTATAACTTCACTTCGAACCTTGAATACACACACAGATACAGCTGAATTGAAAGTTTGATTGCTCGAGAATGATGAATTTCGAATTTGAGCAATTTGATAAATTGAGGAACCAGATTAGATTGAATTTGAGGAATTAGAATTAGCCGAGCTTTAGGATCTGTAAGCAAGGCTCTGATACCATGTTAAATGCTCAACCTCTGATACCAGATGTAAGGAGCAACACTTGTATTTCTCTCTTCGTCCTCAGTCTTTTTTATATATAACTCGATTTCATAAATAAAAGAACGATTCATGATATCTGTTGACTTAAATGAGTCGTCAAAAGAAACAACTTTCAGTAATTACTAAGCGTAAATCCACATCTCAATGGAATTAAAGATAAGGATGATATACTCTGTGAAATATAAAATCTATTCAGATTTTATATTAAATGTGCAGTTATCATCAAGGTTATCATCAACAAAACTTTATAATGGTCAGTTTGGCCATAGAAAAATTTCAATTTGACCTTCCCGGTGATTTTTTGAACTCGACATTTATTGCTAACTTGAAATTTATATGGACCTCATTGGTCCATATAAGATGTTATTATTGTCGCCTTGTTTTTCTTTTACTGTAAAGACATTTTAGCCCTTTAAGGGCCCACATGTCTCTGCCTTACATGCAGTAGACTCAATAATTAATTTTGACATGAAATCACATTCCGAGCCTTAGAATGTTGTGTCTCGTGTTCTTTGCTTTGTACATTTAGAAGAGTAAGCATACATTTATTAATGCAAACGTATCTATTTTCAGGCAAAACAGTACCTTTAATTAGCTATTTTAAAGACAAAAAATTGAAACATAGCAATTTTATATTATCAATTTAAAATTCATAAAAAAAAATGATCCACCAATTTAAATATTTTCATCTGTGTTTGTGCACGTATACAACATGGAATTTTATAACTAGCAAAATTGAGAAGGAAGGAAGATATCATGAGATAATCAAAAGTACAAGGTCAAGTCCCCACCCCACCCTCTCCTTCCCTTACTCCAAAAAGGGTACTGCCATATATAGCAGCCCTCTTTATCTCTCTATCTTTCAACAAACAACAACTGCAAAATCCTTTATTTCTTTTAACCAACACAACTGAAAAAAATCTTTCTTATTTCTCTTTCTAACCCATTCACCTATAACCTCCATGAAAACAACTTAACACAACAAAAAGGGGATCAGAGAGCAGTGGCGGACCTAGGATTTTACATAAGCGGGTTCAATTACGATGTAATAAATGAGGATCATTGGTGATAACCATTAGTTTAAGTAGCGTTAAGCAGAACAAACTACCCCTTTTTTTGGGGTTAATAATGTAATCTCAAAGTAAACTTATTTTAAACTCAACCCTGAATTTTTTTTTTTTAAAACAACTTGAGAAAAAAATGACAAAGAACCTATTAAATTTTAAGAAAAAACTATCTAATTAAAAGAGTTTTACTTCAACAAGAATTAAAAAATCTATTAACTCTATGTAATTTAACAAAATTCATTTATAATGACCAATTTTGTTATTTACGAACAAAAGACGATACAAAAATGGTTGTAAACTAAAAAATAAAAAAAAATTAATATAAACTGATTAACTATATTAAAACAAACTATATGTAATTTCAACAAATATAGTTGCATCTTTTAGCAAAAAATTATAAAAGAGAGTATCAAAATTCATTTTATAAAATTTTAATTTCTTTAAAGTAAAATAGATTTTATATAATTATTTTTTATTGAATTTGGGTAAGAAAACAAAATATAAAAGGTGACATAGGAAACAAGAAAGACAATATAAAGGCTAGCTAGTTGACTACCAATCAAAAAAGAAAGACAATATAAAGGCTAGCTAGTTGACTAACCAATCAACATTAATTTATCCTTCGTAGCATGGCATGAAAATTGGCCAAAAGTAACAAATTACAGCATGCAGCGTGTGTCCAAGGTGATTCGATCCCGCATTTTGGAGGAGGAATTGAACCCACTTGACCACCGCGCCAGAGCTAAGCTTTGTATCAAGTGGATTCAAAACGTTTCATATATTGAAATGTAACGATGATTTTTTCCTTACATAAACAGTAAATTTACAAACGAAGTGGGTTTAATTGAATCCACTTGGCACCACGTTGGTCCGTCCAGAGAGAGAATAACGAAAAGAAATTTGTAAGTACATGTGGAAGTAAAAAACTAGTACTAGGGGCGAAATCAATTACAATCAACCATTTGTGGTGGGTTTATTTGAAATTGGGTTGGATTTTATTTGATCGAATTTAAATTGTGAGAAATAAATATCCATCACCACATAGTAGTAGGATAATAAAAGCGAAGCTGAGAAAACTAACAGTTTTGACCCAAAATTAAATAAGATGGGTAAATATCAAAAAAAGTACTCTCTCCGTTCACTTTTATTTATTCACTATGACTTTTACATATCTCTTAGAAAATAATAAATAAAGTGCATATTTTATCATGATATTCATATTAATTGATGTATAATTATATTGAATTTAAAAAATGATTTAGAACGAGTAATTAATGCTAAGGGCAAAACAGGAAAAATAAATTATTTTTCTCTTTATATGTGAAAGTGGATAAGTAAAAGTAAAAATTTATTTTTGAAATAAAGGACAAGTAAAAGTGAACGGAGGGAGTATAATCAGAATAAATATATCCCCTCCGTCCCAAAAGATTCCCAAGAAAATTGACATATTTTTATATTTGGAAAATAATTTAATTTTATGAGGTTGATGTACAACCACATAAATATGTAATGCTTATTTTAAACCACATATTTCAAAAGTCTTATAGCCTGTTTGGTCAAGCTCATTTTTCTTCAAAAGTTTTTATTTTTCTCAAAAAGTACTTATTTTAAAAACGTGAGTTGTTTGCCTAAGCTTTTAAGAGAAAAATAAGTGTTTTGGGGGGAATAGCAGAAACTGTTTTTCAGAAGCTAAAAAAAGTAATTTTTCCCTAGAAACACTTTTTTAAAAAACACTTTGGGAAAAATATACTTAGAAGCACTTTTTAAAAGATTGACCAAACACTAATTGCTGACAAAAGTGTTTTGCTATTAAATTTCTTAATTTCATATCAAGTCAAACTAATACTCTCTCTGTTTCATAATAAGTAGTGTTTTTAGTTCATGCACACCCTTTAAAAAATCGCTCATTCTTAAAAAATTATGCGTATTTTTACTAACTTATCCTTAATTAGTGTCTAGAAAAAAAAAAGTTCCTTAATGATTCTTTAATTAAATAAATAAAATAACTTTGAAAGAATAAGGTTAATTTTTTATTGAAATTCTAAAACAACATTTATTTTAAAATAAAATAAAAAACTTAAAATATCACTTATTATAAAACGGAGGGCGGATAATTTTTTTGGGACAGAACGAATATTACAATCTTTTTTGGGACACATGAAGTAAATATGACCCTTTTCCATTATTATATATATAATCCTTTACTAGCCACTTTCTCTCTCTATCTTTCACTTTCTTTCAACAAACAACAACTGCAAAAAAAATCCTTTCTCTCTCTTAAGTTCTTAACCAACAACAACAACTGAAAACATCTTTCTATATTCTCTCTCTCTGTGTGAAGAAGAAAAGCTTAACAGAGAAGAAGAAAAACAAAAGGAAAGAAAGGGGACGAGAAAGAGAAAGAAAAAAAAGAAATGGGTAAGTATTTGAGGAAATCAGAAACTTCAGGGGGTGAAGTAGCAGTTTTGGAACAGTCATCAGCATATGGTGTTCGGACAAGAGCTAAAACCCTAGCTTTACAACGAGATGGTGGGTCTTACCTTCAGTTAAGGAGTCGTACGTTGGAGAAACCCAAACCCAAACCACAAGAAGTGAAAAGACGAAAAGATCCTAATTTGAGGAGGCAGCTGAAAGGGCAGAATTGTAATTCTGAGTTGGTGGTAAAGGAGTGTTTGGGTGAAGAGAAAAAAGAAGAAATTGAAATTCAGAATGAAAATAATAGTAGTGGTGGTGGTGGTGAAGGTTCATGTGGAGAGAATTTGTTGGAATTTGAAGATAGAGAGAGGTGAGTTTTTTTTTTTTTTAAGGAAAAAAAAAAGAATAATTTTTTCGATTAAATTTTATTTATGTGGTTGTTGAATTAATTAGTATGCATGTTTATTATTTTCCTTCTATTTTTGTGAAATGATTAGGGTTAATGCTCTGCTTCAACATATGATAGTGCCAAAAATCTTTTTTATTCTTAAAATTGGATAATTAAAGAATCCAATTTTAAGAATCAAAAGCCTTTGTTTTTTTTTTTTTTTTTTTTTTTTGAAGTTGGAATTTTTGTTAATTAGGTTTCAAGTAGATGGTGTTTTTGTTCTTTAAAAATCAATACTTTTTATTGTCTGATTTCTGGTTTTGCTCTTGTGCCCCTTTTTTTTTTTTTTTTTTTTGGTGGGGATTCACTTTTTTCCTTCTTTTTAGCTCTTTTTTGTTTTTGTTAATTTCCAAAGAAATTAGATGAATTTTTATTTAGTTCCAGTTTTTAGCATTAGCTGAGTATATAGCTTATCCTCTCTGTTCAATGTTCTTAGGTTAATTAGAGAATCCAGTTTTTAAAAATCTTTACTTTTTTTTTTTTTTTTTTTGAAAAAAAGTCCCCTTTATATTTCTTTTGG
This sequence comes from Lycium barbarum, assembly GCF_019175385.1. Lineage (NCBI taxonomy): Eukaryota > Viridiplantae > Streptophyta > Magnoliopsida > Solanales > Solanaceae > Lycium > Lycium barbarum. The sequence goes on from NW_026843513.1 coordinate 32,057, forward strand.
GTTGGGAATTCACTTTTCTCCTTCTTTTTTTTTTTTTTGTTATTTCCAAAGAACTTAGCTGAATTTTTTTTTCTTAGTTCAAGTTTTTAGCATTAGATGAGTATATAGTTTATCCTCTCTGTTCAATGTACATTGGATAATTAAAAATTCCAATTTTCAGAATCAAAAGCTTTTGATGTTTTTTTTTTTTCAAGTTGGGATTTTTTGTTAATTAGGTTTCAAGTAGAACAGTGTTTTTGTTCTTTGAAAAATCAAAACTTTTTATTGCCTGATTTTTGGTTCTTTCTCTTGTGTATATTTAGATATTGATTTTTCCATTTTTTTTTTTAATTTTGATAGAAAATACTCCTCTGTTTCAATTTGTTTGAACCTATTTCCTTTTTAATCCGTGTCAAAATGAATGACTTTTTTCCTAATTTGGAAACAAATTCACTTTATGAATGATTTACAGCCACACAAATTTTCAAGACTTATTTTGAATCACAAGTTTCAAAAGTCTTTCCTCTTTCTTAAATGTCGTGCCCAGTAAAATGAGTTCATATAAATTGAAACGGAGGAAGTAGTTTTTTTTTTTCCAACTTTGTTTTCTAATGACTGTTTATTACCTGTATAATAAAGTGGAAAATGCACAAGATGATTGTCTTCTAGCCATATTGGTTCACAGGGAATTTTTAGAAGTGAAGTCACTTTCCACAGCTTTTTCTTCATATAATTTCCTTTTTTTCTTTTTTGGTACTGAGAGTTTTCTTTTCTATTCTCTTTATAATTTATTGCTTATTTGCTGCATTTAGCAACTGTATCACAATTAGATTGTTGTGTTTGAAATACACAATTAATATGAACCTTAGGCAAATTAATATGATTCACAATTTTTCATTCTTTAGTTACACATACCTTGACGTATGAACTCTAGGTAAACAAATTTTTAGCCTGTTCCCGCTATATTTATTGAGCCTGGTCTTCATTTGAACAAGTTGTGAATATTTTTTTTTTTTTGGATTGTTAGTTGAGAATATTAACTCTATCTTAAAAATGCCGTTATTTTAACGTGTTGTGTTTAAGGGAATAAAATCGCCGCCTTCCCTGATTTCCGGAGCTGCTAACATTCCCCTTTTGTTTTTGTTCTGTCGTAATTTTCTCTCCACGTGTTCGAAATCGCATAGTAAATGAAGTATTTGTATTCTCGTAAGAGCCAAGAATTGTGGTTTTATGAAAATTTGCATGTTCTTTCCCGGTTTGGTTAATTACTCGTCCCAAAAATGTCGTTTTTTCACTTGCCTGATTAACTACAATACATTCAACCAGTTGTTCGTTATACCAACTTCCTTTTTATGTTATCATCGTCAAAAAAAACCATCTTCCTTTGTGCCCTTCTTGACCATAACACCCTTAGCATCAGCACATTTTCATTTGTTTGTGCTGATTATTTGTTACTGTGAATTATCAAAAAATGAATGGCATTTGATTTGATATGGTGAGTATGATATAATGTACATATATGAACTCATTTCCTGACTGTTCTACCTAACAAAGAGAGAGATAGCTATACTACTACTACTACTAGTACATATTTACAGTCCCATTGTACATCTCTGTCATTCAAAATTCCATGGTGAAAAATGTTTATTGTCTGTACCTGCATGGTACATGTATATTGGTATCTTTATGTTTAAATTAAATAGCTGCAATATAAATGAATGTGGGGTACCCTATATGATTGGATCTTAGACGAATAAGAGGAAAGAAAAGGGAAGAGAGCTTTTTTTTTTTGGTGGAGGAAAGAAGAGCTTTTCTGAGAGCCACTAATTAAAATTCCTTCTATTAGTTTTATCTCTTCTATTTTTATTTTTGGCTGCAATGAGAAATGTGTTTATTTCAGGTTTAAAATATGAACCAGTAAATATGATTAGTACTAATAAGAGGTTTTGCACTTTCTTGTAGGACCACTAGGGAGAGCACACCTTGCAGCTTGATCAGGGACCCGGATAACATACTAACCCCTGGTTCCAGTACTAGACGTAACAATGCAAGTGAAGCTAGCGGCAGAGTGCCAAATTCAGCGCGAAGAAATATCCCGACATCTCATGAAATGAATGACTTCTTTGCTGGTCCAGAAGAGAAGCAGCAGAAACAATTCATCGAGAAGTATGGATTTTCACAACTCGCAATACTTTAAGTGTTGATTCTCAATTGCTCCAGTAGAAGCTGCACTTGCAAGTTACAGACTGTTGCTCGGGCTCTCCAAAAATGTTGCTGCACCCATATTGGATCCTCCAAAAATACACTACTTTTGGAGGATCCAATACACATCTATTAGCATTTTTGAAGAGAGTCTGAGCAACATAGGTTACTGATACATCCCCGTTCTAATTGACCCTGAGCAGCATAGGTTACAGATACATCCCCTTTCTTCTAATTGACCCTGTTTTGAAATGGTATGCAGGTACAACTTCGATCCAGTGAACGACAAGCCCCTCCCTGGACGTTACGAATGGGAGAAACTAGATCGTTAGACATGGCATTGGTTGGAACTAGATCGTTAGATATGGACATAATGGTATCAACGTCCCATGAGGGCTTATCCAGCATTTTCTTCTTTCATCTTTAGGTCTAGCTAGATAAAGAGTAGGAAAAACAGCGAGGATTGTTGGTCCTACTTTGGTGATGGGCATATTTTGTTTCCAGTCACCCATGTAAAGAATTTAGGACAGCAAGTTCTAAACTTGGTAGACTAATGATCTGTGTGACATGACAGAGTTTGTGAATTTGCACAGCAAATATAAGGAGATCCTTTGTCTAACAGAAGGGTGGTTGTTGTGTGTAGTCATAGTGGTAATGTTAGTGATAGTCTGGTAGTACAGGAGGGTAAGGGGGTTGTTTGGTTTCTGGTTAGAAAAGTGAATTGTTCATGTATTAAAACTAGTTTAATTAGTACCGTGTTTGGTAGCATTTTAGTTGCCATGTATAAAATTCAGCACACCAAGTACGGTGTTTTGTTATCAATTTACAATCCCGCGAGGGAATCTATGTATTATTTTTATACATGATAAAAGATAGACTAACTAATTATTGCATTACTAGTACCTTCGTAACTCTACTAGCAACAAAACAAACCCCCACCTCCCCACCAAACCGTTGTTGCCCATATTTGTAATGAATAAATTGAGCCTCAAATTTTACGTTCTTTATCACTGTTTTTTCCTCTATCCTGTTCTGAGAAAATGTATGGTTGGGTTTTGGCTTGTTTCTCCACATATGAGACAATGTATCCTTCATAAACTCAACTGGCTGTTGTCTTTCACTGTGGGGATAATAAGGTCCTTGTGGCTTTTAATTGACACATTGCCCTTTTTTCAGCTGCTTGTGAGAATACGGTGGGGTCGCTTCTTTGTTTGGTGGGCAGAAGGATTCTTTCTTTGCCTGCCGATCATGTCTATCTGTTAGAACTTTTTCTATATTGCTGGCACAACAGCTCTATATGATTGATTCGCAAATTTTGTTCACATACCAAAAATGCAATTTGGAAGGATTTATGAATTTTGGTGAGTGGTGTCTGATGAAGTGAATGGAATTGTGTTGTCTGGAAACTGAAGATAGTTTCCCTGTAAGAAAAATTCTCGGAGGCTGTAAAAGTATAATTCTCTCTTTTTTTACCCTTTCCCAGGAGCTCTTTCACTTTTTGCTTCTTTGGTGACTCGAACCTCAAATCTTACTTTTGGACTGTTGGAAATAGAGGGTGCTTACTACTTGAGCAATCCTCTCTCGTTAGAAAAGTATAATTCATTTGAAACTAAGAAAAGGTTATTAAAGATCTCAAAATTAATATTGGACCTAAAGTATTGTGTCTATATATATATATTCATTCTTGTCAGTATCGGAACCTGATTAAATTTGAATTAAAAAGTCTCACATAGGGAATAAAGTGTTTCCGACCAAAGACATCTACGTACCTATAAGCTCAACTACTTGCTTAGCTGCCTATATGTTTCTTTTTCTTTTGTTGTGCCTTATTTATCGTTAAATCTATCGGAAATTTAAGAGATTATAGAATTTTTTTTCCGCACAACTTTAATCATGTAATTTTAAATTTACCTCGTCACGTTTTAATATTTTCACAATTGTTGATGCCCTAATAATGCAGCACGAATTGAGTAGACTCAAAGCAATGGACCTCATAATCGAAGGACACATGAATGTGCTTTCTTCATTAATCCCAAGAAAATAAGGTTAAAAAGTTAGGCAGCTTCTTGTCCCTTAACCATTGTTAAAAAAGTAACTAGTGAGGTACTGAGGTCGGTGAAAAAGCGCATTCCTTTGGACTAAAAAAAATTGTCTAAATTCTAAAAGAATTTTTAGTAAAGTAAATCGCAAAAGCTTTTGAATGATGTCTTTGAGAAAAAAAAGGTGAGACTTATAGTTGGTGGTTATAGTGGATTTATTCTTTAATGGCATCATCAATTATGTGAAATAATTCTTTAATGGCATTATCAATTTGGTGAAACTTAGGAATTTTCAATTCCCAATAAGCCTCTTTTGCTAGATTACAAACTTTGGACATATCACTTAAAAGTGATTTCTTTGATTTTTAAGTGGCAATTGTTAACTAATTGGTGTTTCTTGTTAAAAAATATTGCCTCCCACTTTAAGTTTGCTTTTGACTGCTCCATCCCTCCCACCCCATAACCCTTTCTCCCACAGTAATTTTTCTTTGATGTGTAAATGTGGTTAGACAATAAGATTATTTCATCCTTAATCAAATGTTTTAGATTTAAATTTTAAAAATGGAATTGTCTTTGATAGGGAGCACTTTATCCTTTAAAGTGAAACTTTTCGATATAAAATTTTAATAGTCGAACCCCAAAACGAATACCGAATATTAGATAAGAAACTTTTGGTATGATATCATGATAGATCCTTTTATCTTTAACTAAAGACTTTGAATTTGAACTATAGAAATGAAATTGCAACTAAGTGTGATAAAGAGGTCAAAAGTTTATGTATTAATACTCAGGACAATCCTAGTTTTAAACTATGATTTCAAATCACATGTCCAAACGCCTACTTAGTTAAATATTGAGGCTAGAACTGACATAATATAGGCAAAACATTTCATCCTTAAGATTCATCACACTTTAGAACTACTCCCTGTTTTGTTGTTTTAATGGGAAGAGTACGCATCAATAGGTCCACTTCTGCAAGGAACTTTGGAAGCTAACTGTAGATGAAGTCACAGTTGTGTTTCTCTGGTGATCATCAACAGTATTAAGGTCAGACAGAGTCTTCCTCCACTCCAAAAAAAAAAAATATTACTGTATAAGATTTTTAGTTGGTAGGTTAAAGAAGTTATTCAGACGAACCATATTGATTGTAACCGTCGTTGATGTATACACTCAGGGCTCGTTTAGTAGGAGAATAAGTTATCTCATGTAAATGGGATTGGGTGGGATAAGATGGGATTACTAATCCCACCTTTTATCCCATCTACTTGGAATTGAATAGGATATAAAAAAAGTTATCCTACCAACCAAACATAGGATTAATTTCAATTCCATTGGATTAATAATCCAGTCCATCCTATCCCTCAGGGGTCGTTTGGTTGGAAAGAAGTTATCTCAGGATAACTTCTGAATTAGTTATTCCGGGATTAGTTATTCTACCCTCTCAAAGGGTAAAAATAACACTACAATCTCGGGATACTAATCCCCGAATTAATTATACTGCGATTTTATCTCAATCAAATGTGGGATAAACTCATCTCAAATATAATCCCGAGATTATTTATCCTTATCCCTCGTACCAAATGAGCCCTTAATATATAATAAGTGTATGGTATACTGGGGTCGTTTGGTTCGAAGACAAGCTATGCTGGGATTAGTTATGTTGAGATTAGTTATCCTGGTATTGTTTGGTTTGTTGGTTAAAAGTAACATGTATTGCATAATTTCTAAGAAAAAGTTATTTGTTTACAAAAATACCCTCCACCTTATTTAGTGTAGAAAAAGGGTTTGAGAGACTTCAGGGCTATTTTTGTCATTTTTGTTATTTTATCCTGGAATAACTAATCCTGAAATTGTTATTCCATTCTCCGCCAGGAATAACTTATGGGATAACTTATCCCGGAATTAATAACCAAACAAGGAATATGGCGGTACTACATTTTTATCCCAGGACTACTTTTCCTTAACCATCATACCAAACAACACCTAAAAAATATTAATTATAAACAAATTATTATAATTATATAAGCGTATAGTATAGTAATATATTAATTTTACGAAAAAGGGCCAAAATTACCCCCGAACTTTGAAAAATAGTTCATCCATACCCTTCGTTATACTTTAGGGCCAATTATACCCTTACCGTTATACTATGGGGTCAATTATACCCTGATGCCACATGGCAGTTGTTAGACATAAGGGTATAATTGACCCCATAGTATAACGGTAAGGGTATAATTGACCCTAAAGTATAACGAAGGGTATGGATAAACTATTTTCCAAACTTCAGGGGTAATTTTGGCCCTTTTCCGTTAATTTTATACTAATGACTAAGATTTATATATATAAAAAAGGTAGCCGGTACACAAAGCATCTTGCATTAGCAGGGTCTGGGAATGGCCATACCCAAGGGGTGTGATATTATAGACATCATGTTCTAATGCATGCATTAATAGCTACTTCGGTCACACTGAGGCAGTTTTACTGTTGCATTAAAACTCCCATCGTTGACTAAGATTTATAGAAAATAAAAATTAAAGTTATTTTTTATTATGGACTAGTATAAAAGAGTTTTTATGCTATCATTTACCTAAAAAATTAATATATTTAATCGCTTATAATAGGTGAAATTAGTTACTTAAAAATAAGCAGATAATATTCTAAAATTGGTTAAATTACATAGGTGGTAGCCCCGAGTGCGAAATATTCGGTGTTCACACATTAAAGGGATGTATAATATAGACCAATTATCTTGACGCTAGCATCAGTATTTGATAGATGATTTAACAAATTAGAACCATAAACCATATTAAATCAGACAAAAGTATATTACTTTATTATTTTTTTCTCGCTAAAGAAAATAATTTATCATTATTCTAAAGCTCCCTCCGGTTAAATTACATAGTGAAATTATTTACACTATTAGTATATGCAAAGCTAAATCCCAAAAAGAACCTCTTTCAAGGTGTGAACACATTCCATTTATAGAAACAAAATTCAGTGCTACTTTCTTGAAGGATCTGTAATGGTAGCAACACATGTCAATATGATGCACCAAATTACATGTCCGTTCTTACAAGAGCTGCCATGCATATATATAGTTTGATTGTTTTGAGGGGTGTGAATTTGGTCATAAGCCATTAATGTTTTTTTTTTCCTCATTGAGAACGACACCTTCCATTTTTCCTTTTCAATAGTTCTAAGAAAAATTCATTGCTTCCAAAATGGTATTTGGCCCCTCTTCACATAAAATGTTACTGGTCATTCTACACATGTGATGATCATGGTAATTATTACCTGGGACTCTTGTGGTCATACTTTGTGTTTTGGGACCAGTTGGAAAGGATTTTCCTCCACCAGTAAGTTCCAATTACAAATTAGTAACGATAAAATTATCTTCGTGTGATTCATACGCCATGAGTTTAAATAGCAGAATCGAAATTGTAATCAAATGATACAAATCAAGCAGATTCATTATCATTCATTGGATCAAGTTGATTCATTAGTATGATTCCTCGAGTCAAGCAATCAGTTACTGATGATTGCATCTAGACTGCCTACATCAGATCCTGTTGGAGTGTGATCTTTTCCCAAATCCTACATGACCAGAAAGCTTTGAGCTACGTTATGTCCTTTTCTCTGTATATCCAATACAAATTTTTAAGCATATATAGTGTTGGAGTATACAAGGGCAAATCCACAATATAACATGTGTGTTCGCATGAATGCCACATTTACTTTTAACCAAAGTATATGTATGAAATCCACCAAATATTTATAAGTATTTAATTATGCATCTAGTTATTATTGTACATTAATTTTAGATTCATTGGGAAACCTATAAACTTCAAATTTTGAATATGCTCCACTCTTGTTGGGACTACGACTATTTGCGAGTACATAATTTGGAAGCTCATACCATGTTGTTTCTTTAATTGTTTAATAGAGGCTAGTTTTTCCAAGGAAAAAGAAAAATATACATGTCAAGAGTAGCTAGAACAAGAGTATTGCACATGAAATGGCACAAATGTGAAAATGAAAAACCAAATACACTTAAATTTATTCTTCCTTTCAATTCCAGAACCTAAGTAGAGTACTGCCCAACCCCAATATTGCAATTGGCACCAAAAACTGAAAAATAAGCTTTACATTTAGCCTGGATGACTTGCCTTGATAATGATCAATTTTAATCTGCTTTTGAAGAAACTTTGTTGATGAAGTGGTGGTTGTAGAACTAGTAGTTTTTGTGGAAGGATCAATTTCTCCCACATAGAATTCATCTAGCATCAATCTTGCTGCACTCCCATGTCCTGCTTCTTCAAACTCTTCACTTGCATCCTTGCCTATCATTAAATTTCCATTTGAAATGAGAGGGATTTAAAGTTTATTGGTTCCATATAATGATTTTGAGTTAATAAACAAAAGTAATCGGATTTACAATTAAATATTTATAGATATTTAGTCTTTTTTTTAATGGACATACATAGGGTGTAGCCAAATTAAAGCTAATGGGTTTTCATGAACCCACATGTCATATTATAGATCCGCCCCTATACGAAACAACAAACATGAAAAAATGAAGAAAGAGAAAATTATATCATTTCGAAGAACTTAATTTGGAGCCAAAGCACTCCGTACCAAATACGATTGACCTATACTCAAAATCTGAACCCAAAACTTTTGATTAAAAATAAAAGAGTACTTGACACTCCATCTCAACTTTCCGTAATTAAAATTACTATACTTCCAGAATGTTATATATGTATATATAGAAGGGGAGGGGGTGTGTTCTTCGTTGGGTGTACCTGCTGCTGTCAACAAGACTTCATCACCACCAGGATGATCAATTAGGAAGTTAGTCACATTGTATGCCTGCATAAGTAAGATGACCCTTTCATTACTTAAATCTTGTTTGCTATTTCACAGCTTAAACTTGGTTATCTCCCACATCAAAATACTTTAAAATGTAAAAACTGCATATCATAGAAGTAAATGCTAAATACAAATTTGCTTCAAAAATAAATTAGATGATCATATCATAATTTTGCTCTATGACATGATCAGTGTGGACTTTCATAAATACAATAAGAATGTTATTTTGAGAAAGAAAAAAGTATACTTTAACATAACCTAGTTATTTTGCAACGAAATGAAAAAATTTCATCAGACCTGAGGGAAAATTCATGTGACCTATAAGTTACGAATTTGTATAGTGGAATTAACCACTAATACTTGTGTCACTGTCTATATTACATACCTTTGGGATGTGGTCCTTCCTCAGAAACTATATGAACACGAATACTTTATGCATAGCTATCCTTTAGACCCAAGGGGAAAGGGTAAAATAGTGAACGTTCAATATATACACTTACCTTAGCATTTATGATTACCCAACAATCATTAGGACTATTATGCAAAGAAACTTCATCATATGTTTTCAGAACTTTCTCATCAGCTCCCATGACTCCTCTTTAACTCTTTTCTTTCATCTGTTTCAAGCGTCATTTCTTCAATTAATTTATAGAAAGAACTGAAGAAACTGTGGCATAATCAAATTAAATAAACAAGTGCAATTATTTAGTACTACTATAAAATAATATTTTTGGTGTACCATGAAAATGATATGTCCATTTACTTTAATGTTCTGTCCGATTCAAGTGATAATTGTTATTTTGTCATAATGCACGGAGCAGAAAAAGTGATGTGTAATGGGGTCAAAATGAATAGATTAAAACTAAATTTTACGTACAAAAATTAACATCTCTATGTTTGGCTACACTCATAGTGGAGTATCTGCAAATTTAGATGCTATTTCGTGATATTTATAGCATTTATCTAGTTATATGAAGTTTCATATGAAAATCACAGAGATATTACTAACATCGAATTGATTAATTTTATTTTTCATCTTTGCAGGTGCAAACTAAATTCAACTATACCGAATTTAAGCACGAGGCGACAAAAATAGTGCCAATGCATAAGCTAATTTAATGTAAAAAGAATAAAAGGACTAGTGATAAGACTTTGTATACAGTACTTCAAATTTTGTTACATATTCACGGCCTAGTAAAATTGCAAAAATACCAAAGAAATTTTATTTATATACTTCAAATATCTTAAATCAACTAATACGCTTTATATATTTGAGAAAAAACTAGTTTTTCTAGGTGCAGGCACTCAACATCTTCAAAAATATGTCTATTTCAGCAAGCTTCTCTTCAAGTCAGCGTTTAGATCGTAACATTTTTGTACGAGTCAGAACTTATCTAACAAGAAAACTTCACAACCTTATGACCTTTATATATTTCAAAAATTTATTTGTTATACAGTAATTTCCGATAGGAGTTTGACAAAACCTTTAACATGAAATATACCTAAAAAAAGTAAAAATCCTACATACTTAACCATAATATCTTTTCCTAGCTTTATAGAGATCTATATACGAATAGCTGCATTCACCTTTCACATTTTGTAGCTAATATACATAGATAATATGATCCCATTTGTGAGATTACATTGGGCATATTATTGTTGTATATATAGATTATACTGAATTATACACATATTATATACTCCCTCCATCCCATTTTATACGAGGGTGCTTGACCGGACACAAAGTTTAAAAATAAAGTAAAACTTTTGGAAACTTGCTGTCTGAAACAAATCATAGAAATTTGTGCTGCTAGAAATCATTTAATTAAGGATAAAAAATGTAAATTTAAAGTTGAATTATTACCAAGCATGCTTTAGTGTTTTTTTTTATTTTTTATGTATACAATAAAAAAGTACAGAATAAAATAATACGGGTCCAACAAAAACCACAAAGACAAACAAAAGGGGATTTAGGTATCATTCTTTTTCAGACAGACTAAAAACAAAAGTGTATCATATAAATTCGGACGATGGAGTAATAATTTTTTAAAAAAAAGTGGCTTATATGTTATAGTAGCTGTTCCCTTAAAAAGTGGCTATTTACCAAATTTTTCCATCCAAAACGGCTATCCAATGGGCCAGACCCAAACCACAAACTTATTCACAGCCCATATAGTATACCATTTAATCAAAACCCAAACTCGAAAACCCTAACCTATCCTCCATTTCTCCATAGCACCACCTAGGTTTAGAGAGAGAAAAAAAAAATGGTATCAGGTTCAGGGATTAGTGCAAGGAGAATAGTGGTGGATGCACGTCACCACATGTTGGGAAGACTTTCATCGATTTTAGCAAAGGAATTGTTGAATGGACAGAGAGTTGTTGTTGTTAGATGTGAAGAGATTTGTCTGTCTGGTGGACTTGTGAGACAGAAAATGAAGTATCTTAGGTTTCTTAGGAAAAGAATGAATACTAAACCATCTCATGGTCCTATTCATTTTCGTGCTCCTTCTAAAATCCTTTGGCGTACTATCCGTGGGTATGTTTTTTATGTATTGATACATTGTTTAGAAGTAGCCACTTTTTGCTGGTGGATTTATTTTAGATGTTAAAGTATGTACATTTATGCCTTTATATATACAAGGCTTAATGCATGTGGCGCCCCCGAACTTGTCCCTTTTTTTCATTTTAGCACCTTAGCTAAGTGTTATAGACCCAGTGGCGGATCCAGGATTTTTAATCAGGGTGTTCGAAAAAACAAATGAACCAATTTTTGCATTTGTTCAGTGTGTTCAAAAGTCAATATATGTACATGAACACATAAAATTGACCCTAAATATACACATGTAATTTTTTGCCGAGGGTGTTCGGGTGAACACCCCGGGCCTTGACTGCATCCGCCCCTGGTTATAATGTCGTCCTCAAGTGTGTCTTTCAAACACAATCTGACTTACATAATATTCTATCTTCAATATAGCAACGTGTTAATATATATTCTAATTTAATTGTGCCATCTTTTAGCTAAGATTAGCAGTAATTGAGAGGGAAAAAAAGAGTAAGCTCCTGATTAAGCTGGCAATGGAAGAGCAGAACCAGCAGAAACCGACACATTCTTGACCTAAAGCATAGCTTACCACACGTCTAAAATATTACTTAACCTTCGTTATCACAATTTAAATTTTGCTTCTAATAAAAGTCAGATTTAGAGGGTTTGATAGACACACTTGAGGACGAGTTCAGGGGTTCAATAGGAACAATATTTAGTTGAGGTGCTAAAATGGGAAAAAAGGACAAGTTTAGGGGGCTGCATATGCATCAAGCCTATATACAATAAGACTTGAACTTGATCTAAACAAAAATACTGTTGTGTATGCTACCTGTTACTACAATAGATCATTGGTTGTTAGGCAAAAAATATTAACCATTGCTACCCAATGTATAAAATATATATATGTGTGTGTGTTACACATTTATCGGTTACTTTTTTAATGTGTGTGTGTGTGTATATATATCTCTGTGTGTGTGTGTGTTAGTTACACATTTATTGATTATTTTAAAATATATATTATGTGCTTTATTCCATGCTTATTTGGATAGTTATTTGTGTTGATTACATTGTTTAGAGAGTTACCTCTTTTTTAATAAGAGAGAGAGAGAGAGACCTATTTTGCTGGTGGATTTGTTTTAGATGTAGAAGTATATGTTATTCACTTTTTATAGTGATCCGTATGTTACCGGTTGTTACTAGAGATCATTGAAGGGGAATTTTTATGTTTCTCTCTGTGTCAGAGAACCTTGAGTATATGTAAAAAGGAGGAGTTTAGTATTGGAATGAGGAAGCGGATGATAAATGAAGCATAATAGATAACTACTTATAAAACAAAAGAGAAGCATAATAGATATTGGGGATTCACCTTTTGAATTAAGGCGTAACTAGCTGTCAGAGATGTAGATGTACATTTTTATACGAACAATGTAGTGCTCCCTTCATCTCAAAAAGATTGTCTTCCTTTCCTTTTTAGTTTGTGCCAAAAAGATTGGCACCTTTCTATATTTAGAAACAATTTAACTTTATGAGATGATTTACATCCACACAAATATCCAAGACTTGTTTTGGACCGCACATTTCAAAAGTCTTCCTTTGTTTTTTAAACTTTGTGCCAAGTCAAACTAAGACAGTCTTTTTGGGACAGGAGTAGTATTTAACCAATCTTAAAATAGTATGAAGGATGTTGCTGAATCTGTTTTAGGGGAACTGTAAATATGATTTCTAACATTTCCTTAATGCTGATGGATATGTGTGATCATTTTAAAAAGATAGTATGAAGGATGCTTATGTTAGATACTGGCAATTCCATGTTAATTTTATTGTAGTAACAACTTACCAGGTGTATATAACAATAAATTCAGCTTTCCTGGTGTTAGTTAGTATGAAGGACTTCATTAATTACTGTATTTACTTAATATCTGTCTCATTGTCCATTGATTTTGTTGGGCGTGTCGCTGAGTTTTAAGTAAGGCTTGTGTAGATAGGGCCGTCCATATTTGTTTTAATGCCTATGACCATTTTGTTTAACTTGCGGAATGAACTTGGATGAGCATTTACTGAAGGACGGCTCGTTAAGCATTAAATATGCATATGCCTGTCTAGGTGGTGAAATGTTTATTTCATATCATTTGTAATTGACGCGAGCCACTTGCTTGTTCTTTTTTCCTGATTGATTGATGAGTATTATAGTTGATTATTCCCTTAAGAACTATTATCAATTGTTTCTGATTATGTCTGTTTATTTTACCTTAGGATGATTCCCCACAAGACCAAGCGTGGAGCAGCTGCACTTGCCCGCTTGAAGGTTTATGAGGGTGTCCCACCCCCATACGACAAGATCAAGAGGATGGTTATTCCAGATGCTCTAAAGTGAGTTGAAGCTACACATATAATTTGAATATTCTAGTATCATTGTTCTTGTAAAACTGAAAATTTTGCACTTTGTTACTAGGGTATTGAGGCTCCAAGCTGGACACAAGTACTGTCTCTTGGGCAAGCTTTCATCAGAGGTTGGATGGAACCATTATGATACTATCAAGGTAAATATTTTCATCTTTGCCTTTTTCATACCCCTCCTCTGGTTCTTTCTGGCTGGTTCAGAGATATTTGACTTGCATATTGAGGGAACATGTGATAATCATGACATATTTCTAGTATGATTTTACAGTAATGATTTAATCAGTAAGCATCATTATCATTCTGGTGTTCCCTGTTTTTCCTCATAGCCCTTATTCTTGTAATTATGAGTATTAACTTCAAGACTTGGATTACTGTTTATACAATTTGTGTATCAAGCTTACATGCTTGTAAGTATGCCATATATGAATTAAGAATCTTAGTTTGCACTTCCTTTATCATTTTTTCTTCAGTGGCCCTTGATTTACAAACAGTTGCTTACTTCTTCCTTGTAATTATTAATATGATAGGAACTTGAGAACAAGAGGAAGGAGAGAGCTCAGGTGGCATATGAGAGGAGAAAGCAGTTGGCAAAACTTAGAGTAAAGGCTGAGAAAGCTGCTGAGGAAAAGCTTGGACCTCAACTCGCCGTTATTGCTCCAATCAAGTATTGAAGTTGGACATAGTCACATTTGAAGTACAATTTTGTTGAAGATTGATAATTCATCTTAATCTCACCTTTTTCTGGTTATCCTGAGTGGTGTATTTTCAGTTTAACAGTGTTTGAGTAGACTCTTTATCTTTCATTGTTTTGGTGATGAAATTGAATCTCGTGCTTTTAGTGATACAGGTGTTATCTCGTCTAGTTCCTCTTCTGTTTAACTTGTTGATAAGCTCTGATTTTTAATGCTTTGATTGAAATAGCTATTGATGTGAACATGCAAAAATGTTGGCATACTCTATTGAAGCAGTGTTAATTCCACTGTTCAATTAGGTTTAATAGTATTCTACCAATTTTTTGAGCCAACAATAGCCTTGGAAACTCAGGGATAATGTGGTGGCCTATACCCTTCCGCGTAAATATTGGACTTTCTTTCTTTATCCCTCCTAGAAAAATATCTCACTAAACGGTATAGAGCCTGTTTGGATGGGCTTATGCCTTTAAGCTGGAAACAGCTTATAAGCCAAAAAAAATAAGTTGGGGTAGTCCAATTTATTTTTTTTGGCTTATAAGCTGTTTTCAGCTTATAAGCTGCTTTAGATAAGTTAAGTCAAATGAACTCAATTATTTTTTTGAGCTTATTTTAAGCATAAAATGATTTTAAGCTGGTCAGTCAAACACTCAAAAAAGCTAAAAACAGCTTATAAGCCAACTTATAAGTCAATCCAAACGGGCTCATAATGTCGTGTGTGCTCATATCTTTGAAAAAGAATGAAGGACTTCAAAATACGAGGATTAAACTTCATAACACTGATTCTGTGGTCCTGAAATAAAACTGATATACTTTTAAAATACATTACTAAGAGGCAAAAATTTAACAGTAAAGGATTATTTGAAAAATGTCTATGTTTCTTGTAATTCGATAATGGTATTATTTTATTGTAGTTAGGAATAAGGTCCGTGCACACACTTTTCTTTCCTGATTTTATTTGTGAAATTACATTGGGTATGTTGTAATTATTTGAAAAATCATGGTCGTGAAATACAAGGGGATGTGGGGAGATCATCTTTTCACAACAAATGTTATCAGTTTATATTAGTTTAAAGTGTTGATTATGGTTTAAACTGAAGAATTAGTGAATAAAAGTTCATGAAAGGCTCACGTAGTTTAGTGAAAAAGCTCAAAGGCACTAGCAGTGAATGAGAACCTTTTTTCTTTCACGTCAATAGCCACATCAATAACACCATTTATAACGTCCCATCTTTTAATTTCTATCACTTTTAGGGAAATCTTTTTGTAGTTTCTAAATATTATTTTCTCTCCACGTTTCTCATTTTCCTTTTATGTTTACAGTCAAATCTGAATTACCAATCATAGGTCAATCAGTAGGAATTCCAAGAATCTAAAAATGTTCCAATTAGTAGTACTTGAGAAAATAAGAAAATGGATTCTTCACGAAATGAGAAAATGAAACAAAGATGGAAGGTAACAGATTCTACAAATCATGTCAATTATCTTTTTCCCTTTTTACCTTCTAATTAAAGGAATACAACTCCCTATATAGAGTTGTATTGAAGTGGGGTTTTCAGTTATTTTTTATTTTAAATCTTGTATTTATTCAGCTTAAACTTGTTATTTCCTAGTTTCTTTTCCCTTTCAGCACTGATCTTTTCTTGAAAATATGGTTTCTTTTTTCTGTACAATTCTTGTTTTCGTCTTCATGGGGTTAGTTGAACTAGGAAATGCAAGATTTCATAGTGATTATCAGTGGAAACAGCAAAATTTGAACTATCCAACAGTGTATGTCGATTCATCTGGACATGGACATTTCTTAACTATTCAATCTGCCATTGATTCTGTGCCTCAGAATAACCAGAATTGGATTTGTATTATCATCAAAGCTGGACAGTATAGGTATCACTTTTGTTTCTTGGTTTATACATTCTTTTTCGAATTTAAGTTACATAGATTGATAGTAAATAAACAGATTACTATCGGTGTAGGCTATAGCATGTTATCATCCTATCTTTCGTATCTTGATTTAAAATATTTTTTGGGATTTAAGTTATGATAGTAAATGAAATCATTACACCATTAGTGTAACTTAACTTGCTATAGTATATTATATGTTATTTTTCATGCTACCACATATAAGGTTTGTTATGAACACTAGCCTATTGTTTTAGGATGAATTCCAATTGTATATTGCTTGACTGTCGATGTCGTATTCGTGTTGAATTCTTCAAAAATATATTACTTTTGAAAACATAATTAAATTATGCATGATGATGTGAAAATATGTATACTAGTCAATTCATAGAACTTAAAAACTATTTTTATCTTATGCTATGTTATATTAATTTAATATGATATTGTGATGTTGCATGTAGAGAACAAGTGAAAATTCCTAGAGAGAAGCCATATATTTATCTCAAAGGAGAAGAAAGTGGAAAAACAAGTATAACTTGGGATGCTCATGAGTCAATTGCTACAGATGCTACTTTTACTTCTGAGGCTGACAATACAATTGTGGAAAGTATAACCATCATAGTAAGTGAAGAGTACAAGGCAAAAAACAAAAGTTAGAGGAGTTATTTACTTGACAATATTATTATTACTATTTGGAGACTAAAACAATTTTTTCTACCCCTGCCTTTTTATATATATTCTTAAAACTGTAATTTATGATACTTTTTATCCAGTTTCTAATTATGTAAATTTTATTTTATCATTAAGAAATCAATGTTTGGATCTAGACCGAAAATTAGAAGCTCCAACTATCTTACTCAGAATTCATTCGTTCCTTTTTAAACAAAGGGAATAATTTTCATATTTGGTTGCTCGGCCAAAAACCTTTATAATTTCAAGCCAATATATATTATACATTTGTTAGGCGGAAGTTAATTTTCAAAATTTTAACCATGGCTATTGGTTTATTAAGCCATAAGTGATATAACATAATTTTTTATTTATTTTTTAACAGAAGTTTAACATTTCTTATAAATATTAACAAAAGTACCTTTGACTTTTATTAGAATTCTTACAATTATCCTCCGAAAAGCAACAATAATCCGAGGGTGGTGGCCGTGGCAGCCATGATTTCCGGTGACAAATCAGTTTTTTATAAGTGTAAATTTCTTGGATTACAAGACACATTATGGGATGTTCAAGGAAGACATTATTTCAAGCTTTGCACCATTGAAGGAGCTGTTGATTTCATCTTTGGTAATGGCCAATCTATTTATGAG
>NW_026843514.1:0-50000 GCF_019175385.1 Lycium barbarum
TGATTTACTATATGAAAAGTTTAACTTGGTGGCAAGATACACCTGGATAATATTCTTTTATCTTATGATGAGCAGTTTTTTTCCGTTGCAGATGAATTTGATAGCTAAACTAAGCCATCCATATATTATGAAGTACATAGATGTGTGGGTGGACCAGGTATACTATTATCCAGTTTTGTGGTTACAGGATCTGAAAGTGCAACAAGTAGCCTTTATTAGTTGCAAGTATTTAATATATAAGTTGCGTCTGGGAAAAATTTGACTTTCTTTTTCTTCCAGGGACGCTGTATATGCATCGTTGCCGATTATTGTGAAGATGGAAATATGTGAGTGATTATTCCTAATTTTGCTAACATTTTAGATGTGTACTCCATCCTCTCCCTTTTTTTATAAAGAAAGGTAAAAATGAACAACAAAAGGAGCCTCTAAATGAGGGAAGGGAAAAAAAATAGTTAAGTAAAATTCTTCGTCATAGACATGGTCTATATTTTTCTAGCGCAAAATGGTTAACTTATGTTCGTAGAGGTGAACTTTTCCCCAGGTTCATGGCTGCTTCTAGAACAATGGAGGGATCGGAGTACGAGGAATCACTACATCTAATTTTTGGTGTGAATTCCAGCACCAAATCTTAATTATTTGAAATAAATTATACATATTTATAAATTAGACAGGAATACTATAAATACATTTTTTTATAGTTAAAAAGTATTTTAAGAATGTCTGACACATTTGTTGTCAAAGAATGACCAGTTTTCTTCCCAAATAGTAATAATGCCACTAAAAATAGGATAGAGGGGGTAATGAAGTTGAAAATAAGAGATGAATACGATGATTATAGAATTTCTTTTTGGTTTTGGTGTAATCTGAAGATGGTGGCAATTTTTTTTTCTGATGTTCAGGGCAGAGATCATAAGGAAGTCTAGAGGAGCATTTTTTCCTGAAGAGGTAGTCAGATGTAATTTCAATACCTATTGATACTTCTCCGTGCTTCCTGGTAGCTTAAAAAATAACATGTCTATATTTTGTGTTTTTTCCGTGCCTCTGTAGAAACTATGCAAATGGCTAACTCAGCTATTGTTAGCTTTGGAGTATCTGCATTCCAACCGTGTTCATCATAGAGATCTCAAGGTACGTTCTGTAATCAGTGAAATAGAAAAGCCTTCTCAGTACGAAATGTTTTTAACTTGAACTATTTTGAATTCAGTTATGTAACATATTCATCACAAAGGACAATGACATCAGGTTAGGTAAGAATGCCCGACCAATTGCTCGATTGGGGCGTCTTTGCTTCTTTATTATTTATAATCAATTTCACTTGATTATCACAGGTGATTTTGGCTTAGGAAAGTTGGTCGATGCAGAAGGCCTTGCTTCCTCGGTATGAGTTTCTATAGCGGCAAAATTCGCCTCCTACTTACTGACAACAAATTATTAACACCAAACAATTGATTCAATATACTCCTCTGTCCCAAAATACTTGTTAGATTTCGCTTCTCGAGAGTCAATTTGAGTAATCTTGAAGCTAAATTGGATAAGATTAGTTTAATATTTTAAAATTAAAATTTAGGTATTTAAAAACTACATGAGAAGTACTATAAGTTGCAATTTTTCTCATATCAATATGGTGATAAAATACATCTTAATATGTTGGTCAAAGTTTATAGTTTGACTCTCAAGAAAAGAAATGTGACAAGGAATTTGGGACGGAGGGAGTATCTATTTAGAAAGAGAGAAATCCCTTCTCCCTCTAGGGCTGAGAAGACCAAATAGCTTTTTCTTATTTTTGAGAAAACCAAATAGTTTTTTTTTTTCCCAATTATGGAAATTATCTCGGAGAGACTAAAAGTTGTGGTAGTTATCTTTCATTACATTTAAAAAATAAAAAACTAATATTGTGGTAGTCATCATATTACAAAGCTCCGACCGCCACCCCATCCAGCTTAATGCATATGAGAAAAACACGCCAGAGTTGTACCGCTAATCCTTAGTTTTGGAACAAGTTTCATGTAATAACTTTTTCAGCTTAAAACAGGTATCTGGCACTCCAATCAACATGTGCCCTGAGCTCCTCTCTGGTATACCCTATGGCTACAAATCTGATATATGGTCGCTTGGTAAGAAAGTTGATGAACAATGTATTTCTGCTCTTCACATCATGTCCCTAATAATAGAATAACCATTTTAACGTGATTGTAGGATGTTGCATGTTTGAGATTGCCGCACATCAACCACCATTTAAAGCTGCTGTAAGTTGATTTTACCTTGAAAAGTTATCCTTGTTACGGAAAAAGAAAGAGACATTTTTTATCCTGATATTCTCTATATGATGTACTAACCCGAGATATCGATCCATCAGGACAAGACTGGACTTATCAACAAAATAAACCGAGGTTTATTCTCACCACTTCCGATTATATACTCTTCCACCTTGTAAGTACCTTCCTTCTCATCGCGCCCCAAGTTATAACATATCAGTCAATTGACATAGCAGATTTAATGCTTGCAGGAAACAGATAATCAAAAGCATGCTAAGGAAAACTCCAGAACACAGACCTACAGTGAGTGCAGAAAAACTGAAATTAGCTACGAACTTCGTCGCTAATCCGTTGCTAAATTGCTTGTAGCCAATAGAATTTTATGATAATCCATCTCTAAATAGTATTAGCGACGGATTTTGCTGTTTAGCTACAAGATTTGTCCGTTGCTAATTCATGATATTTTAGTAGTGTAAGTTCCATATGTTCAAATGTTATTGAATTAAGATTCATCATTCATCCTGATATCTTTTTACCTCAACTTATAGGCTGCCGAGTTGTTGAGGCATCAACATTTGCAACCATACCTCCTCTTGTGTCACAACCCGTCATCTATGTTTCTTCCCGTGAAGTCCCCAACAAGCACGAAAGAGAAAACACGACCATCACCTGGAAAATCAATCAGTCCGAGAGATAGCAGAGACAGACAGTTGAAGCTAAAAGAGAAGAGAACTGTCCTTTACTTTAATGAAGGTGATAACATTCAGCCAAGAAATTTATCAGACAATTATGACACTTTCAAAGCCAAACTTGACACTAAGAGAGTTGATCCAACAAGCTACTCAGTTAGGATCTCTGAAGATAGTGATCAACCGGAGACAATCTCGCAAACGGAAACTACGATTACACCAAGCTCTTCAAGTTCAAGGGCAAAAATATGGTCCGAAGAACAAGAACATGCTTCTCCGGAGCATGTTATGCAATTCGAAGAGGGTGATAAGAAGAGTTGCAAAACAAAAGAGCTCGAGGTGTTGAGAAGTCCACTGGACAATGAGGAAGCAGATATAGTGGAATGTTTCTCCGGAAAGCCTAATATAACAACATTGTCTAATGGAAGATCCAATGATAAAACTCGATCCTTTGATGAAGAAAGCACTTCATCAAGTTCACAGCCAGCAAAACCGAGGTGCTATGCTGCTGAAACTGAAAATGGTAGCGAGTGTAGAGAAGTTGCTATTGACTGCATGTCAACTGAAAGCGATGGTTTACTTCTACATAAAGACGAGATAGAAAAGAAACAGGCTAAGAAAGATGCTCTTCGAGCACTGGATGATAAGGTATCGCAGCTCAAGTCACTAGCCGCATTAGCTGGTAAAGAGGACAAAGACGACTGGGGGAATCCAACTCAACAAAGAGCTGAAGCTTTAGAGTCTCTTTTGGAGGTTTGTGCGCGACTACTTAAGCAGGAAAAAATCGATGAGCTTGCTGGTGTGCTGAAACCATTCGGGGATGATGGAATGTCGTCTAGAGAGACAGCTATCTGGCTGACAAAAAGTCTCATGACCGCACAAAAATTGGCTAAAGGATCGTGATGTTGCAAAGAATGCTGCATGCTTGGATAGTTTTTTGCCCATCGAAGGAGCTCATAGCAAGTGTTGTTGGGATAAATTATTGCTGGAGGCTCGACGTGGTTGAGGTTCCATTAGTTTTAATTTTATTGTTGTAAGACACTTGATGGAGTTGTGAAGGTTACAATGTACTGCTAAGTTGATTTCTACTCCATATATTTGCAACATTCTTGTACTGTTTGTGTTTCTCCAAAACTACCATTAGAAAAAGATCATACATTTCTTCGGTCATATTTTACTTTGATTCTTATGTACCTAAAAGAGAGTGTATGCATGCTGTTTGCCATGTCAACATTTAGGAGGTGAATGCTATCAAACTGTTAAGTTCAGGAGGATAATTAGGACAAAAAGTAATTTAGATATGCACCAAATAAAAGATTGCGAGTTCATGGGTCCCGAGGTATTATCCCATACTTTTTAAATAACATTGTTTAAATATTTTTATAAAATTTATATATTTGGAACCTACATAAAAGTACTAAAATTTAAAATGTTATATGAGTAAAAGAACTTCTAAACTATTTGAAATCCTAGATAAAAAGAATTGATTAACAAAGATAAAGCATCAATTTTTCCAGACAGATGCTACTCTATTTTCTCGCATTACAAAGATAAACTGATCCATTGGAAGAAATTGAAGTGTCAATTTTATTGTTGTGATGAGGACTACAAGAAAATTACTTCTCGACGAGTTCTAATCGGACGGCTGTCGTTGTTCCACGTCATTGCTTCCAGTTCCTTATGATCTTCAGTCTTAACCGGCAAAAATAGAAAGTAAAGCTTCTACTATAATACGAATAGTGTGCATTTTGTTGCAATATAACGTCACTGGAAAGCTAAATTACACGCAATTTTGCACAATAAGAGAAATTATTAATCGGAATAATAAGGCTAGCGATTTCCTAGAACAACTTAAATTGTACTAGAAATAACAACTACACCTCAATTCCAAGTAAATTAGGGCCGACTATATGAATCCTAACAACTTTATTTAAAATTCACATTGAAAGTATAAAGATTTATTACGTAGAAGTCAGAGGGAGATTTTTATAATTCGCGGGCAAAATAAAATATATGCTTACGTATACCTGTTAATAAAATTGGCCCCTTAAAAAATTATAATATGACAGTTATATAATGATATCTTTGAAAACTACAATTGTATACCTTAATAATTCAATGTGTGAGTACCTACCGAAGATTTTATAAATATTTTTGTAAATAGGTATGAAGTAAATAGCTTTTCCAGACTCCACCGGTTTAAATGGGATATGTTGTTATTGTATTATTTGAAATGTAATATTTTTATATAAACATTTTAGCATAATTTTATTTGGCCGCCTAGTACACCAATATCCCTAGTCAAAATCCAAAAGAAAGTAGAAAAAGAAAGCACACCTTTTTATTGGGACCCAATAAGCACGTTAATAGAAGCTAGAGGCCGAAAATGACTAGAAATTAAAATGTAAGGTTTCATTGGTGCCCCCACAGTAAGATGGGAGGCCTACTCCTCACCTGAGATTCACATTTGTGGTACCCACAAATCGTGACCACAAAGGCTATACCTTAAAATTTCAACCAAAAATAAAAATATGAACACAAAAACGAAATAAAAATTTAGTCTCGATTGCCACTTAGTATAAATTGTAGCTATTCCAACAACAATTACTTCAGCAGCTGGTAGCCCAATTGTTCGATTCCAGTTCTTTTGCTGTTCTAAAACTACAAAGCAAAATTAAACTTGTTTGCAAAAATGGCGCAAAATGGTAACGTTATGAGGTTTTTGCTAGCCATAGCCACGGTGATAATTATGCTATTTTTCTCGTCAGCTGCTATGGCACAAGAACTTGCAATGGCTCCAACACCACCTATGGAAACTGGATCGGACACCGGCAATGGATTCGGGTTGCCCGTTTCTGAGGCATTGGTTTGTTTTTCAGTGCTGTTTTCTATGGTGGTTGTTTTATTTCGTTGAATATCGTTCTATGAAGAGATATTGCTGCTGAAGGTGTTTGAGCTTGTACCATACTTTTTGTTTAATGTTGTTGTGTTGTAGTATATGTGCTTGTATTGTCGTTTTTATTAATATACGTATAAATAATTTGATTGGTTTTAATTCTTCGTTTATACTTTTGAAAAGTAACAGAGACACGTGCTAATAGAATCACAAACTAATGTGTGTCGCGAAAAGTTAGTGTTGGCATTGGTATCTTCTAAGAACTTTTTTGGGAACGATGATCTTGAGGACATGTGATTTCGCATTTTATTGAACTTTCATTTGAAGAAATAAAAACTCAAGTTGCAATTCTAGAGTTCGATGATCTAATATGTGCTAATTCAATGTTTGTATGGCAGTCTTTGTCATAATTACATTTTGATAAAGTTCAATGTTGATAAAATAGAGTTGGGAAGGTACTTTTTCATAATATCAAATGTATCAATAACACATTATACATATCATGTATTTTGCACATACGTTTTTCTCACTTAACTATAATTAATTTATAGTAATTGATACGTGAGACAGTCAAGAACATCAATCGCAGCATCAATAGAAGAAAAGCACTTATATTCTACCGGTTCAAGGGCGATTCCAAAGGCTCCATTTTTTTGCTAGCTTTGGAACATAGACCTAGGAAAAGAGGAAGGCCAAACGAAGTAGTGACGAAAAGTCCAAAACAAAGAAAAAATGCGAGAAATCAGTCATGTAACCATAATATTTACTAGGGTCTGTTTGGAAAGCCACCTGGTAATTAGAATTGGTGTAATCACTAGGATAGTAATTATACAACCTAGTAATTACACAGTATTGTAATTACAACGACTTGTTTGTTTGTCGTCACGTAATTATAGTGTAATTACAAGCTTACTGTTTGGTTGCACAAGTCTAATTACACTATTAGTTTAATTTTAAAATAAAATTTAATTATCAAAAATGAAAAAATAATATTTGAAAAATATGTGCCTTTATAAATGATATTAAATTATGTATTTAACAACACATTATTTCTTGAAAATATATTACTTAATAATCATATATTTATATAATATTGTAAAAATAAGATATATATATTTCAAATTAATAGTATTTTAATTTTAATTAATTATAAAAACTAAAAGCAGCCTTTGTTGTGAGAACATCATAGATTGGATGTTTGAGAGCCCAAACCTCCATTTCTCCTACATGTTGTCCCCCCCTGTTTGGCTCTTCCTCTAAGGAGTTGTTGTGTAACAAGCGCATAATGTCCACTGGAACACCCATGGATTTTATCATCAACTTGATTCCCCCCCCCCCCCCCCCCTCCCCAAAAAAAAAGTAATGTTTACAAATATAATGCCATAACATTATTCAAATGTTTGACAAAAACAAATTTATCAATTGTAAGTGAAAAATAAACAACATGCAATGTGAAATAACAAGTCAATAGTACTAACGCAAATAAATTAAAATTGACAATACAACCTAGATTCAAAATCTAAAAAAAGAAAAGTTAACATAATACTTTTATGTCAAATTCCAACATTGCATAAGTAAGTTCCAACATAACTTAAGCAAATATAATTTAAAAGAAAGAGAAACTATAAGTATATAACCTCATTCACAACGAAATTCTATTTTAATAACATTACTCATTATATGTCAAGTCTGTTGATGACTCATTCTTTTTAATACTAAGAGATGCAGTTTAAAAAATTAGAATAATAACACAGTTATGCTAAATGTATAAAATAAAAAATAAAAAAATAAGAACAATTACATGGAATAAGAAGAGTAAAGGTTAGGAATGAGAAAAAAAAAAGGAAATGAATGATAAATAATATAAAAAGAAAAATATATTTTAGGAATAAAAATAAGAAAGAAGTTAAAATAAAAAAATAAAAACGAAAAGAAATTAAAATAAAATAAAACAAAAAATAAAGAAGGAAGCTAAAAAGTAACAATGTAATTACATGGTGTAATTACACCCAATTCTCAATCCCTCCTTGAGAATTGGAGAGTGTAATTACACCATCTCAATTACATTCAATTCTCACCTAACAAAGTAATTCTTTGGTCAAACAAACAGGTCAAACTGTATAATTACACTCAATTTCAATTATCAGGTGCATTCTAAACACGCCCTAAGTACATATAATTTAGTATAATCAGTTGAACATATGAAGTTTTACCGTCAAATAGTAACGAGGTAAAACTTATCGGGCCCTGCCAGTGCCTCTTGAAGCCAATTTGTACACTATTTGTGTGATTTTCTACACTATTCAAAAAGGGAAATTTACTTATCATAGCTACTTCTAAGACCTATTTATGAATAGTAACTACCTTTTATTTTATTTATTGTTCATAACTAAAATATTTTCTTAAATTACACATCATATTAGTGTCTTGTATTTCACAAATTTCTCTTTTAAATAGGTTTTCTCTCACTTCTCAAATCTATTTCTCCCTCGTCCTTCTCTTTCTCTCTCTCCATTCCCTCTCCTGCCCCCAAATCTTTTCTCTTTACACAAATCCCTATGAGAGATGAGATTTTATTCGACCCTCCATGTTTTTTTCTCTCAATTTTATCATTAATCAATACCCAAATGAAGGTCTCTTACGTAATTTCGTTTTCTAACGGGAACGGAAGTTAGGTCTGTGTTGTTTCACAGTGTTGAATCTCTTCTCTCATTGATAACCCGGTCCGATCCATTCCTAAAATTTCATCTTCCAGCTGCTCTTGTGGTGGCCAATGGCAGTTCCAGGTGCTCGAGCCAAAAAAGTCGACCACCGGAAAGAGGGATTGGAGCCATTTCCAGTGGGATTGGAGCAAGCAAAATCTAAACTTGAATTTTAGAATTTGAATAATTTGTTGCCTGAACTTGCCGGCTCAGATCAATCCCTTTACCGATGAATTTCTGGCGATAAAAGACCCATCAATCAGCTTGAATCAAAGAAATTAGGAAAAATTACAAACAAAGACAAAGAAAAAGAAAGAAGTACCAGAAACCTCGAGGTCTGGAACCACACCATGGTCTTCATCTTCGGGAAAATACCACCATGACCGCCACCACGAAAACTCAAAACTAGGTCGGAAGCCCATTAAAATCAGTACTTTCTCTGTTGTTTCACAATGTTGAATCTCTTCTCTCATTGATAACGGCGCTATTCTACCTCCCCTCCGGCATGAATCCAACGCATACTCCACCCATGAGAGTTGTGGAGCTTCATGCTCACCAAGTGTTTGATAAAACGTTTCAGTATATTTCAGTGTACTGTTTCAGTATATTTCGTTGTATTTCAACGTATTTCTAATTTATGAAACAGTTTCTGATATATTTCATTATATTCCATTGTATATACGCATACTACAATTTTATATTTCTTAAACAATCAGTCATATTTCATTGTATTTCAGTGTATATTTTTTTGTATTTGGAAGTATTTCTAAAAGTTTGGAATGGAGTAATTTGGAGAGAGAAACGTGGGTTGTTATGGAACTTCAACAGTTATGCGTGATGCATGGTTGATTTAATTTGACTTACCATTTAAAATGAAAGAAGATAATCTGTTCCATAAATACAGCCTATTTTTACTCTGCCAGATTTTGTATTTCAGTGTATTTCAAAAATATGAACTCTGCCGGATTTTGTATTTCCGTGTATTTCCCTGTATTTCACTATATTTCAAAAAAATGAAATACACGCGTTTTAACTGAAAAACCAGCTACGCTTAGTAAATAACAATTTTATAGCTATTTCTTGTTACAAGCTACTAAAAGGTAGCTATTTATGTAAGTTTCCCATTCAAAAATCAATACACACTATTCACAATTCTATGCCACCTAGAAAAGAAAAAAGAAAGGATCATGGAAACCAAGGTTTTTTTTTCTTTTTCTGCTGAATATTGAAACCAAGGGCGTGTTTGGTATGGAGCTGGAAAAGATTTTCTAAATTTTTCATGTTTGATTTGCTCAAAATATAAAACAAATAAATTATCAGGAAAATGACTTTTTTGGTAAAGTAAGAAAACTAAGTTTTATAAATGACATTCCATGATAATGATCTCCCTTACAGCTTATCACTCAATACTCCATCTATGTACAACCCTCACCCCATCCCCACCCCCTGACAGTGGCGGAGCCACTCATGATCAAGGGTGATCACCTGCACACCCTTGGCTAGAAATGGTACTAGTATATGGATTAGATATTATAGTTAATTGGATATAGATTAAATTTTGAGCACCCTTAAAATAATTGAGATAGATAACTTAGAGGTAAAGGGTGTTCAATTTTACTCAAAAGTCAAGGTTTAGAGCTTGCGTCAAACGCTGGTCTAAAAGAAAACATACAAACAATGTCTGAAGCTACTTGGTTGATTTGTATTTGCACTTATTTTCTTCCATTTCTGACTGAACTTGTTTGTATTTGAGTTATGATTTGCATTTGGTTTATTCCTATGTTGGTTTGGAGTTATATTGGACTCATTTGTTGAAGCTCCTTCGGTCTTTCTTCTTTCCTTCCCATTTCCTAGAAAAGAAGAAGACACATTGTTAAAAAGAAGACAGAGATCTAATAGCAAGTTAGCTACCACTTATTGTGTTCTCTTTTCCTTTTTAGTTGCTTCTGTGAACATTTTAATTATCTAATTTTGTTCTCTTTCTTTCCTTTTTTTCAAAGAAAATTAATTAGTCGTTATCTCTCTTTTTGTAACATTCTCAGAATGCCCCTTATTGTTCTCTACTTGTGGGATTATGTACACTGGGTATTGTTGTTGTTGCTGTCATTTGATACTGTAATCACTGTAAGAGTTTTCTAGTAATGAAATTTATTAAGAATAACTTGCAAAATCAATTGGACCATAAATGCAGTGATAATGTTAAAAAAAAAATTGTTGCACTATTGAAAAAAAATTATATACTTGTCAACATTTGAACAGCCTTACCAAAATTTCTGGCACCGCCACTGCCCCCCGATTCACCTTCATCCAAGACGGAGAATTGGATTTTTGGTCTTTTATAAACTTAGATGGAGAATTGAGTTTTCGATCCTTTATAAACTTCTTTTAGTTTTAGACCCTTTTATGAAAGATCTTTATTATTTACATATAAGAGATTTAAAAAAGACACATAAAAGATCTGAAAAAATTATTTCCTCCATCCAAAATCCCGTCACACTCGTAGTATTTACCTAAATTAATATAAAGACAGCGCACATGAAAAATATCTTCCTTAGTACCAAACACTTCCAAAGAAAGAAAAAATTAAATCTGTTTAAATATCTTTTAAATAGCTTTCTTAAAGTAAAAGCAAATTAAAGACAGCGCACATAGAGAAGAGTCCCACGTTAAGCAGGTCATTTCCAGAAGATACGTGAAAGGTGTCCAGCGCCGCAACCCATTACGAACTTTCCTCCGCCGATTCTGGATCATTTGCACTTTCGTCCCTATTTTATGTTGGTCATTAATTTTAACAAATACTCTTTCTGGTCTAATTTATGTGATAATTTTCACTTTTTGAGATTTAAATTATACATGTGTATGAAATTTTATCAATGTTTTAGAATATATTTTTTTACCAAATTAATATGATTAAAGTTGTAACTTATAATACTTTTCATGTAGTTTTCAAATATATTTATTATTTTAATCTTAAAATATTGAGTTAATTTAATTCAATTTAACTTCAAAGTCATTGATTCTCAAAAAGCAAAAAATATCACATGAGTTAATTTAATTCAATTTAGCTTCAAAATCATTAATTCTCACAAAGTAAAAAATATCACATAAATTGGAACAACAAAAGTAACTTTTTCGTGTATCATAAACTTTTATTTTCACATTATAATATCTCATAAATAATATCTCAGGTGACTTTTTCCCTTAAATAACTTATGCTCTCAATTCAATTGCTAACTAACAAAATAGAAGACCAACCCATGTGAAGGACAAGTCGTGCAATTTCATAGCCGATTTTTCGGTTACCCACACCAACCAAAACTCTTTTGCCAGCTGTCTCCTCCTTCACGCGTTTCCCACTCAGCACTATAAATTCACAACCCCATACCCTTCAAATCATCAAATCAAAAACCCTAATTCTCTCTCTCTATACATCTAAAGCAAAATCAAAAAAATCTCTCTTACCTTCAGTTCTTCTTTAACAGCAATGACACAAATCAACATTGGTAAGGCATTGTGGGTTGCAATGATTGTTGCTGTTTTATCTGCAGCAGCATCGGCTCAGGAGATTGGAATGGCTCCAGCACCGGCTCCTGACGCCGGAGCCGCGTTCGGCTTGGCTCAATCTGGTGCTTTGGTGGCTACTTCTCTAATTGTCTCTGCTGTTGCTCTCTTGAGGAATTAATTATTATTTATTATTATCGAGATCTGTTTATACAGAGAGAGTGATTATTAGGGATTTAGGAACCTTAGTTATTATTGATTTGATGTGTATTCCTACTGTTATTATTCCTTTTTGCAGTATATATGAGAAATAAAATTTACATTTTATAATTAAAGTTGGATTCCTTATTGCTTATTGTCATATTCTGTAATGTTTTGTTGTATTTTCTCTTAACGAATTGTTGTACTAGAAATTACGATTTTATGCAATAATAATAAACACCGGAGAAACACATACGTAATAGGCAAAATTTGAGCTGAGGATTTTTTTTTTCTCAAGTACAAAATTAAAACAATTGCTCATTTCTGTGAAAATACTTTTTAAAACTTTTGTTTTGGATGGTTTGTACAGTACTACTGCTCTTCCGTCCTATATTAATTGTCCACATTACTAAAAATATCAATTTTAAACTTTTGGTAATTTCTGATGAAGCTTTAAGCGTTGGGAAAATGATTTTTGGTAATTTTTTTGTTTTAGTAAATTGGTTCTGATCTTTTAAGTATTTCTATGGTTTGGTTGAGATTTTTTTGGTCAAGCCAAGTCTTTGATTTATTCAAAGGTAATTTTTAATCAAAGTCTTTGATTTACTGAATTTTAGCATTCAAATGGAATTGGAAGTTCAAACTAAAGAAATAATTCTAGAACTAAACTAGGGTGTATTATTGTATCTCTAGCTTATATGTCGGTAGAATCATCAACCTTGAAAGGGTCAATTTATCACTATCTGATTATTTGAATAATCAAACAAGATCTTGCTTAGGATGTTAGCATACTCCCCATTTCGTGTTTTCCTTAAATGCCCTTAATATCACATTAAAACATAAAAACTAGAAGGGCTTTTGTCTTTTAACTGAAAAATTAAACCCAGCTCTTCTTTAGTTCCTTTCTCTCCTCCATCCATGACGAATTTTATTGCGGGTACTCAATAATAGCTTCTCTAATTACCATTTTTCATCCTAACTATGGATTGAAGAAGATGAACATCATTTATTTATCTGTCAAGCAGAGGCAGATTCAGAATTTTTAGTTTGTGGTTCCCAACAAAAATATTTCGGAATACAAAAATGAGCTTAATAGGTAAAAAAAATCACAGGAGGGGCTCGATCTTGCATCTCTAGCACGGACGCGCTCCGCCTAGTTACTTTTTGTCACTGAGCCAAGCATCCATATTGTTGTTGACTTCCCATCTAATTATTATTATACTTTGAATATATTTTTCAATATGATTACAAGGTGCCAGAAAAAGTTATGGTTCCCAGAAACCCCCACTAACCACTGTGTGGATCCGCCCCCGCTGCCAAGTGCATGGACAATTTAGATTGGGCAAACTGATATTAAAAAAGTAAAATTCCCCTCCTCTGCATTTTACTATTAAGGTTAACTTTCTGCTATTGTTTTTTGAATTGAAAAATTTACTATATGAGAATTGGGAAAACCATCCTTAGTAATCTTTTTCATTTCTCTGAAATGAGAAATTTCCATGAGTTTCAAAGATATTGCCAGAAAGCCTTTATTGAAATAAAAAGAAGAACTAGCCAAATAGGAACTGTTGTGTAAATATTAGTAGAGATATGTTTATGATTAGAGAGTCCAGCATACCATTTTGAAGGAGTTGGGTTTTGGTCAAGTTCAATCTGGGAGAGGGAAATTGCAAAATGTAGATGGGGGAAATTTTTGAGAATTTGGCTAAAAGACAAAAATGACCCTTCAATTAATGTGCTAGCTATGTGTTGGCAGGGACATTTTGAAGAATAAAAAAATGGGAGGATGCTAGCAAGACCCATCAAACAGTTATTTTCTTGACATATAAGAAGTGGTAAATACTTTTAATTGCAAAAGATTGTGACTTAGAATCTGATTCGTGCCGAAATATGTACATTTATTTTCAAAAAATTTAAAGAATCAAAATTTGATTTGAAGTTGACAAGTAAATCTCTAATTGGTGTGAGATTATCAACTTTTTTCTGACACGATTATAAGCATCCTTCGAGATTTTATTCAAATTCCCCATAATTTTTTATTGTAGGCAAAGGCATTAGTCGGGTCTCACGCAATTACCAAGCCATCTAAATACTCGTCTCTCTTTAATTATTATCTAACATCATTAATAGTATAATTACACTTTATATTAACTTATTATTCTTTTCAACTAACAATATTGATTCACAAACCCAACACATTTAGCTATATTGCTACCACACCTTAGAAAGAACTACATTCCTTTAATTTTTACACCCTCCATTCAGATTATTTGAAGATGTTTGACTGTACACAAACTTTAAGAATGAAAGGAAGAAAAATAAGTTAGAGATATTTATGTGTCTATAGAACATTCTTTTTTTAAATAATATTACCAGGTAGGATCCTGGTGGTGATGTATTTATTCATGTAAATGTTACACAAAAGCATGGTGGGACTATACCACAATATATGACGGTAGAATCATCAACCTTGAAATGGTCAATTTTATAAGTCACTCTTACTATTATTTGAAAAATCAAACAGTTATTTTCTTGGCTGACAAGAAGTGTACTAAGAGGTAATTAACATTCAAATGGAATTCGAAGTTCAAACTAAAGAAATAATCGTAGAACTAAATTAGGGTGTATTATTGTACCTCCAGCTTAGTATGTCGCTAGAGTCATCAACCTTGAAAGGGTCAATTTTATAAGTCACTATTATTATTTGAAAAATCAAACAGTTATTTTCTTGACTCACAAGAAGTGGTAAATACTAAGAGGTAATTAGCATTTATGGAGTTCGAAATAACTCAATTCGAGTACCAAACGATCCCTAATGCCAGCTGTACTCCTTCAGGCGTTTCCCCTTCCCTATAAATGCACTAACCATAGTCATCAAATCATCAAATCAAAGCCCTAATTTTCTCCGCATCTCAAGCAAAAGCAAAAATTCTCTTGTTTTCCGCAAATCTAGCAGAAATGGCACAAGTCAGCATTATTATCAAGAAGGCATATTTGGTTGCAATGATTGTTGCTGTTTTATCTGCAGCAGCATCGGCTCAGGAGATTGGAATGGCTCCAGCACCGGCTCCTGACGCCGGAGCCGCGTTCGGCTTGGCTCAATCTGGTGCTTTGGTGGCTACTTCTCTAATTGTCTCTGCTGTTGCTCTCTTGAGGAACTAAATATTATTTATTATTATCGAAATCTGTTTATATAGAGAGAGTGATTATTAAGGATTTAGGAACCTTGGTTACTATTGATTTGATGTGTATTCCTACTGTATTATTCTTTTTGCAGTATATATGAGAAATAAAATTTACATTTTATAATTAAAGTTGGATTCCTTATTGCTTATTGTCATATTCAATATAATAAACACCGGAGAAACATATACGTAATAGGCAAAATTTGAGCTGAGGATTTCTTTCTCAAGAACAAAATTAAAACAATTGCTCATTTCTGGGAAAATACTTTTTAAAACTTCTGTTTGGGATGGTTTGTACAATACTACTATTAATTTTAAACTTTTGATCATTTCTGTTGAAGCTTTAAGCTCTGGGAAAATGATTTTTGAACCTTTGCCTTTAGATGGTTACAAAGAATTAACTAATTTTTGGTAATTTTAGTGTTTTACTAAATTGGTTCTGAACTTTTAAGTATTTCTATGGTTTGGTTGAGGATTTTTTGGTTTAAAGTTTCAAGCCAAGTGTGATTTATTCAAAGGTCAGCAAGGTGATTTTCAAGCCAAGTCTTTGATTTATTGAATTTTATTTTTGGAACTAAGGGGTCATTTGGTACGATGGATAAGCAAAAATAGTCTTAGGATAAAAATTTAGTCCTATCTTATTCCACGTTTGGTTGGGATAAAATCACGGGATAACTAATCCCGGAATTAATTATTTCAGTATTAGAGTGTTATTTTACCTCACATAGAGGGCGGATTAACAATCCCGGAATAACTAATTCAGTGATTAATTATCCTGGGATAACTTATTCCCCAACCAAATGAGAGATAGCATTCAAATGGAATTCGAAGTTCAAATCAAAAAAATAATTGTAGAACTAAACTAGGGTGTATTATGGTATCTCCAGCTTAGTATTTGGTAGAGTCATCAATCTTGAAAGGGTCAATTTTATAAGTCACAATATTATTATTTCAAAAATCAAACTGTTATTTTCTTGACCGACTAGAAGCCGTAAATACTTCTAATTGCAAAAGATTGTGACTTAGAATCCGATTCGTGGTGAAATATGTACATTTATTTTTAAAAAAGAAAAAGAAAAAGAAATTAAAGTATTAATTTGAAATATATATATATATATTTTGTGTGTGTATCTTATTTTTACAATATTATACAAATATATGATTATTAAGTAATATATTTTCAAGAAATAATGTGTTGAATACATAATTTAATATCATTTATAAAGGCACATATTTTTCAAATATTATTTTTTCAGGCTGGTATGCAGTGATAATGTTAAAAAAAAAATTGTTGCACTTATTCATTGAAAAAAATTATATACCTGTCAACATTTGAACAACCTTACCAAAATTTTTGGCACCGCCACTGCCCCGATCCACCTTCGTCCAAGACGGAGAATTGTGTGTTTGGTCCTTTATAAACTTCTTTAAGTTTTAGACCCTTTTACGAGAGATCTTTATTATTTACAGATCTGAAAAAGGCACATAAGAGATCTGAAAAAATTATTTTCTTCTATTTAAATTATAAGAGATCAAGAAATCTAATTTCGTCCGTCCAAAATCCCTTCACACTCGTAGTATATACCTAATTTACCTAAATTAATATAAAGACAGCGCACATGAAAAATATCTTCCTTAGTACCAAACATTTCTAAAGAAAGAAAAAATTAAATCTGTTTAAATATCTTTTAAATAGTTTTCTTAGTGGTCGTTTGGTTTGAGGTCAAAATAGTCCCGGGATTACAATCCCGGGACTAATTTATACCATCTGTTGGTATTATTTTATACCATCTGAAAGATGGTATAAAATAATACCAGTATAAGTGGGTTAAGAAGGTATAAGTTGAGTTATTCCAGCACTAATTTTTATACCACGTTTGATACAAGGTATAAAATAATCCCGGGATAAATTTATACCTTATACCAAACGTGATATAAAAATTAGTATCGGTATAACCCATGTTATACCTTAAACCAAACGACCACTTAAAGTAAAAGCAAATTAAAGACAGCGCACATAGAGAAGAGTCCAACGTTAAGCAGGTCATTTTCAGAAGATACGTGAAACGTGTCCAGCATCTTTTTCCACCGCCGCAACCCATTACGAACTTTCCTCCGCCGATTCTGGGTCATTTGCACTTAAGTTGGTCATTATGTTTTCTGGACCCCGCACATAACGGAAGCTTCGTGCACTAATTTTTTTTTTTTTTACTCTTTCCGTTATAATTTATGTAATAATTTTCACTTTTTGAGATTGAAATTATACATGTATATGAAATTTTATCAACGTTTTAGAATATGCTTTTTTTCTTGTTACCAAATTGATAGATTAAAGTTGCAACTTATAATACTTTTCATGTAATTTTTAAATATTTATATTTTAATCTTAAAATATTGAGTTAATTTAATTCAATTTAACTTCAAAGTCATTAATTCTCAAAAAGCAAAAGATATCACATAAATTAGGATAACGGGAGTAACTTTTTCGTGTACCATAAACTTCTATTTTCACATTATAATATTCCATAAATTATATCCGAGGTGACTTTTTCCCTTAAATAACTTATGCTCTCAATTCAATTGCTAACTAACAAAATAGAAGACCAACCCATGTGAAGGACAAGTCGTGCAATTTCATAGCCGATTTTTCGGTTACCCACACCAACCAAAACTCTTTTGCCAGCTGTCTCCTCCTTGACGCGTTTCCCACTCACTATAAATTCACAACCCCATACCCTTCAAATCATCAAATCAAAACCCTAATTATCTCTCTCTATACATCTAAAGCAAAAACAAAAAAATCTCTCTTACCTTCAATTCTTCTTTAACAGCAATGGCACAAGTCAACATTGTTAAGGCATGTTTGGTTGCAGTAATTGTTGCTGTTTTATCTGCAGCAGCATCGGCTCAAGAGATTGGAATGGCTCCAGCACCGGCTCCTGACGCCGGAGCCGCGTTCGGCTTGGCTCAATCTGGTGCTTTGGTGGCTACTTCTCTAATTGTCTCTGCTGTTGCTCTCTTGAGGAACTAAATATTATTTATTATTATCGAAATCTGTTTATACAGAGAGAGTGATTATTAGGGATTTAGGAACCTTGGTTATTATTGATTTGATGTGTATTCCTACTGTTATTATTCTTTTTTGCAGTATATATGAGAAATAAAATTTACATTTTATAATTAAAGTTGGATTCCTTATTGCTTATTGTCATATTCTGTAATGTTTTGGTGTATTTTCTCTTAACGAATTGTTGTACTAAAAATTACGATTTTATGCAATATAATAAACACCGGAGAAACATATACGTAATAGGCAAAATTTGAGCTGAGTATTTTTTTTTCTTCTCAAGAACAAAATTAAAACAATTGCTCATTTTAAACTTTTGATAATTGTCCATATTACTAAAAATATCAATTTTAAACTTTTGATAATTTCTGATGAATGTTTAAGCGTTGGGAAAATGATTTTCCAACCTTTGCATTTCGATGGTTACAAAAACGTTGGGAAAATGATTTTTGGTAATTGTTTTTGGTCAAGCCAAGTCTTTGATTTATTCAAAGGTAATGCAAAGGTAATTTTCAAGCCAAGTCTTTGATTTATTCAAAGGTAATTTTTAAGCCAAGTCTTTGATTTATTTAAAGGTAATGTTCAAGCCAAGTCTTTGATTTATTGAATTTTAGCATTCAAATGCAATTCGAGGTTCAAACTAAAGAAATAATTCTAGTCATCAACCTTGAAAGGATAATTTTATAAGTCACTATATTATTATTTGAACAATCAAACAGGGTTCTTGCTAACATACTAATTTCGTGTTTTCTTTAAGTACCCTTAATATCACATTAAAACATAAAAACTAGAAGGGCTTTTTTGTGTTTTAACTAAAAAACTAAACCCAACTTCGAAAATGAACCCAGCTCTTCTTCAATTCCTTTCTCTCCATCCATGACGAATTCTATTGCAGGTGTTGGGAACGTTTTACTCAATAATAGCTTCTCTAATTATCATTTTTCATCCAACTATGGATTGAAGAAGATGAATATCATTTATTTATCTGCCAAGTGCATGGACAATTTAGATTGGGCAAACTAATAGTAAAAAAGAAAAATCACCCTCCTCTGCATTTTATTAGCTTTCTGCTTTGCTTTTTGAATTGAAAAAGTTACTATTTGAGAAGAATTGGGAAAACCATCCTTGGTAATCTTTCTCATTTCTCTAAAATGAGGAATTCGAAGTTCAACTAAAGAAATAATCTTAGAACTAAACTAAGGTGTATTATTGTACCTCCAGCTTAGTATGTCGCTATAGTCATCAACCTTGAAAAGGTCAATTTTATAAGTCACTATTATTATTTGAAAAATCAAACAGTTATTTTCTTGACTCACAAGAAGTGGTAATTACTAAGAGGTAATTAGCATTTATGGAGTTCGAAGTTCAAACTAGACAAATAATCGTAGAACTAAACTAGGGTGATTATTGTATCTCCAGCTTAGTATGTCGGCAAAGTCATCAACCTTGAAGGAATCAATTTTATAAGTCACTATTACTGTTATTTGAAAAATCAAACAGTTATTTTCTTGGCTCACAAGAACTGGTAAATAGTAAGAGGTAATTAGCATTCAAATGGAATTCAATGTTCAATCTAAAGAAATAATCGTACAACTAAACTAGGGTGTATTATTATTTCTCCAGCTTAGTATGTAGGTAGAGTCATCAACCATTAAAGGGTCAATTTTATATGTCAGTATTACTATTAGTTGAAAAAACAAATAGTTATTTTCTTGACTGACAAGAAGTT
The DNA here is from genome assembly GCF_019175385.1 of Lycium barbarum. Classification (NCBI taxonomy): domain Eukaryota; kingdom Viridiplantae; phylum Streptophyta; class Magnoliopsida; order Solanales; family Solanaceae; genus Lycium; species Lycium barbarum. Next base: position 20,226 of record NW_026843514.1, read on the forward strand.
TACTAAGAGGTAATTAGCATTCAAATGGAATTCGAAGTTCAAACTAAAGAAATAATCGTAGAACTAAACTAGGGTGTATTATTGTATCTCTAGCTTTGTATGTCAGCAAAGTCATCGACCTTGAAGGAGTCAATTTTATAAGTCACTATTACTATTATTTGAAAAATCAAACAATTATTTTCTTGAATCACAAGAAGTGGTAAATACTAAGAGGTAATTCGCATTCAAATGGAATTCGAAGTTCAAACTAAAGAAAACTAAATTAGGGCGTATTATTGTACCTCCGGCTTAGTATGTAGGTAGAGTCACAACCTTGAAAGGGTCAATTTTATAAGTCAATATTACTATCATTTGAAAAATCAAACAGTTATTTTTTTGACTGACAAGAAGTGTACTAAGAGGTAATTAGAGTTCAAATGGAATTCGAAGTTCAAACTAAAGAAATAATCATAGAACTAAATTAGGGTATATTATTGTATCTCCAGCTTAGTTATGTCGGTAGATTCATCAACCTTGAAAGGATTAATTTTATAAGTCACTATTGAAAAATCAAACAGTTATTTTTCTTGACTGACAAGAAGTGGTATATACTAAGAGGTAATTAGCATTCATATGGAATTCGAAGTTCAAACTAGAGAAATAATAGTAGAACTAAACTAGGGTGTATTATTGTATCTCCAGCTTAGTATGTTGAAATGGTCAATTTTATAAGTCACTATTACTATTATTTGAATAATCAAAGAGTTATTTTCTTGACTGAAAAGAAGTGGTAAATACTAAGAGATAATTAGCTTTCAAATGGAATTCGAAGTTCAAACTAAATAAATTATCGTAGAACTAAACTAGGGTGTATTATTGTATCTCTAGCTTTGTATGCCGGTAGAGTCATCAACCTTGAAAGGGTCAATTTTATAAGTCACTATTACTATTGTTTGAAAAATCAAACAGTTATTTTATTGACTAACAAGAAGTGCTAAATACTTTTAATTGCAAAAGATTGTGACTTAGAATCTGATTCGAGCTGAAATATGTACATTTATTTTCAAAGAATCAAATTTTTATTTGAACTTGAAAAGTAAATCTCTAATTGGTGTGAGATTATTTACTTTTTCTCACACGATTAAAAGCATCCTTTGAGATTTTATTTAAGTCCCCAATAATTTTCCGTTGTAGGCAAAGGCATTAAGTCGGGTCTCACGCAATTACCATGCCTCTTCATACTTGTCTCTCTTGAATTATTATCTCACACCATTAATAGTATTATTACACCTTATTTTTCTTTTCAACTAATAGTATTGTTTCACAAATCAACACATTTAACTATATTGCTACCACACCTTAGAAAGAACTACACTTTTCTAAATGTTATCGGGGCTCCCAAGTACACGATTGTTTAGGTGTGTGCTGAAAGCGCTTCCTTTAATGCCACACCCTCCGTCTCAATTTATTTGAAGGTGTTTAACTGAACACGAAATTTAAAAATGTAAGGAAGAAAAATAAGTCATAGATATTTACGTGTCTATAGAGCATTTCATTGAAACTTTGAAAATTTGATTTTTTGAAACTTGAATTTGTATATGGACATGCAATTTATTTGACTTTTTGTTTGAAATTTTGTGAGTGAAAGTGAAATTTCTCCCAAAATCTAGTCTGAGCTAATTTTTGAAACTTAAAAATATTTTAAAGATAAAATTTTAAAATCTAATTCAAAATTTATAGCTAAATGCTAAGACACTTAAATTGAGAGTTGAGATGGAGGGAGTAAATATTTTAGTACCAAACACTCCCAAGAAAAAATACTCCCTCAGTTTCATAATAAATGTCACTTTAGCTAAATTTTTTATGTTACCTTAAGAAATCAAGACATAAATTGACTAATTTTTTTCAATTCTACCCTTAAACAATAAAGTAAAGTAACATCTAAATGATGATTGGAAAAGCCAAATAGTAATTTAGTATTATTGGATTTTCCAATGTCAAAAGGTTTATTTCTTGGGTATGCTTTAATCAAAAGGTAAAAGTATTTTATTTTTATTATATAGGAATAATTCGATAAACTTCACATTATATTATTGATTTGTAAATATGCGTGTTTTTGATTAAGATGATACTTATTATGGGACGGAGGAAATAATATCTATTTAAAGATCTTTAAATTGTTTTCTTAAAGTTGAATCAAATTAAAGACAACGCACATAAAGAAGAGTCCAACGTTAGGCAGGCCATTACCAGTAGATATGTGCAACGTGTCCAGCCCTTTTCTTTGGTCCCAGCGCCGCAACCTCAATAACTTTCCAGGTTTCACATGTCGCGACGATTCTCGGTTACCCACCACACCAATCAAAACTCTAGTGGTGGTTTGGTAGGCAGGATATATAAGAAAAATAATTTTTGAAATAAAATGTGAGATTATTTTATTCAACATTTAGTAAAGTGAATTAATTAATTTTGAGATTATTTTTGTCTCACATTTATACTTAAATGGCTCATAGGATATTCTTATTTTATACCTTTAATCAAGACATAAATTTAGTCATGAACATCCATCAAACTAGATAAAACTCCCTTCAATTCAAAAAGAGTATCTACTAAGTCATTTCCAACCCTCTTAAGAAAATACTAACTTTTAGATAAAAATAATAATTTGACTAAATTTCTCTTAATTAAATAGGTATTGAAATTTAATCACTTAACATTTTATAAAGGCAAATTTTAAAAAATAAAATTAACTTTTTCTTAATTTGGTAAGTGATCATTCTTTTTAACCAAAAAATAAAAACTAAATGAGCACTCTCATTGAAAAGGAGAGAATAATATAGTATATTTTATTCCACCGTTCAGGTGAGATAAACTAATTCAGTAATCCTAGAACTATATTTCCGAGATAACTCTAATCGCGTACCAAACGATCCCTAAAGCCAGCTGTACTCCTTCACGCGTTTCCCACTGCCTATAAATTCTGTACCCCCTCCCCTTCAAGTCATCAAATCAATATCCTAATTTTCTCCGCATCTCAAGCACAAGCAAAAGCAAAAGCAAAAATTCTGTCCTTTTCCTCAAATATAGCAGAAATGGCACAAATCAGCATTATTATCAACAAGGCATTTTTGGTTGCAATGATTGTTGCTGTTTTATCTGCAGCAGCATCAGCTCAGGAGATTGGAATGGCTCCGGCACCGGCTCCTGACGCCGGAGCTGCGTTCGGCTTGGCTCAATCTGGTGCTTTGGTGGCTACTTCTCTACTTGTCTCTGCCGTTGCTCTCTTGAGGCACTAAATATTTTATTATTATTATGTTCGAGATCTGTTTATACAGAGAGTGATTATTAGTTGATGTGTATTCCTACTATTATTATTATTATTATTATTCTTTTTGAGTATATATGAGAAATAAAATTTACATTTTATAATTAAAGTTGGATTCCTTATTGCTTATTGTCATATTCTGTGATGTTTGGTGTATTTTCTCTTAACGAATGGTTATACTAAAAATTGACAATTATATCCAATATAATAAACACTGGAGAAACATATACGTAATAGGCAAAATTTGAGCGTCTGAGGATTTCTTTCTCAAGAACAAAATTAAAACAATTGCTCATTTCGGTGAAAGTACTTTTTAAAACTTTTATACATAAAAATATATATTTGTAAAGTAATTTATAAATATTTCTTAAAAAATTTCGTAATTTTTTATCTATTATCATATTATTCGAGCTTGAATTTAGAATTTTGAATATTAATAAGTTTTATATCCTATAGATGTTAGTAACTCAATTAAAGTCTAAATCAAAATCAACTCAACACTAATCCTAATAAAAGAAATTTAATTTATCATTAGGAATGACAATAATGTTGGATATCTATTCTTTAACTTTGCATAATTGATTTACAAAGTAAAAATACGTAACTTAAGTTTTTTTCTTTGTCATGTAAGTAATATTTATTTTAGCATGACTTAGTATTTTTAGATTATGGTTATTTTCTTTTATTGCTTGTTAATTAGCAATATTTATTTTAACCGATTATATTAGCTTTTGTTGAATATTTTAATACAATGTATTGGTTTGGTTTGGTGTATAAATTTTAAAACCCGACGCAATTGATTTGGTTTGGTGTTTAAAAAATCCGAACCAACCCGGCCCATGTACACTCCTACCAATAACTTTCTAGGTTTCACATGTCGCGACGATTCTCGGTTACCCACCACACCAATCAAAACTCTTTGAGGGTCGTTTGGTATACAGTGTAAGGTTTCAGCATTAAGTTTGAGATTAATTTTACTCTTTTTGACAAAAGGTATAAATTTATTTCACGATTAAATTATATCTTTTACGAAACAGGATATAAGATGAAGTTCAAACTTATTGATGGAATATCCGGCCTTATTCTTAATCTTGAGATTATTTTATTCCACCTCTTAGATGAGATAAATTGGTCGCAGGATTATAGTTTTGGGATAATTTAATCCGCATACCAAATGACCAGAAAGAAATCGTTTGGTAGGAGGAATAGAGAGTTGAGATGGAGGGAGTAAATATTTTAGTACAAACACTCCCAAGAAAAAATACTCCCTCCTTTTCATAATAAGTATCACCTTAGCCAAAGTTTTTGTATTACTTTAGGAAACAAATACATAAATTAACTAGTTTTTTTTCAATTCTACCCTTAGACAATAAAGTAACATATGTCTAAATGATGATTGGAAAAGTTACATAGTAACTTGATATTGTTGGATTCCAAATGTCAAAAGGTTTACTTCTTGTGCATATTTTAATCAAAAGGTAAAAGTATTTTATTTTTATTATATAAGGATAATTTGATAAACTTCACATTATATTATTGATTTCTTAATATGCGTGTTTTTAGCTAAGACGATACTCCCTTCGGATAAAAAAAAGAATCCACTTTGTCATTTGCACACCCCTTAAGAAAATACTAACTTCTAGACAAAAATAGATAATTTGACTAAACTACACCTAATTAAATAGGTATTGGGATTTAATCATATAATACTTAATAGGGGCAAATATAAAAAAATAAGGTTAATTCTTTCTTGATTTGCTAAGTGGACTCTTTTTTTTTTCCAGAAAAAAGGCTAAGTAGATTTTTTTTTTGATCTAGAAGGAGTACTTATTATGGGACGGAGGGAATAATATCTACGGAAAAGGCTCAAATATGCCATCCAACTATCGGAAATGACTCATTTATGTCACTCGTCAATAGTTTGGCTCATGTATGCCATCGATCTATAAGAAATGACTCATTTATGCCACTCATCAATATATTGACTCATTTATGTCATCGCTCGTTATCAAAATGACTCATCCATGTCATTTTTTTTATTAACGCCTGTTTTATAATACCCCATATGACACGTGGCCTCCAATTAGAGGTCTACGTCATTTAACTAAACCAGCCTAATTTTAAATATCAAATTAATAAAAAATCCGACCCATACACTTTACCCATCCAAAATCATAATCTAGTTGGAGGCCACGTGTCATATATGGTATTGTAAAACCAGCTTTAATGAAATATGACATGGATGAGTCATTTTTATCAACGGGTGATGGCATAAATGAGTCAAACTATTGATGAGTGGCATAAATGAGTCATTTCCTATAGTTCGATGGCATAAATGAGCTATTTTCTATAGTTCGATGGCATAAATGAGCCAAACTATTGACGAGTGACATAAATGAATCATTTCCGATAGTTGAATGACATATTTAAGCCTTTTCTGTAATATCTATTTAAAGATCTTTGAATTGTTTTCTTAAAGCTAAACCAAATTAAAGAGAACGCACATAAACAAGTGTCCAACGTTAAGCAGGCCATTACCAGTAGTATGTGCAACGTGTCGACCTTTTTTTTTTACTGTAATATTTTTCTGCGCCCCAACCCCATTCCGAATTTTCATGGTTTCACATGACGCGGCGATTCTCGTTTACCCACCACACCAATCAAAACTCTAGTGGTCGTTTAGTCTGTAGGATATATAAGAAAAATAATTTTCGAAATAATTTGTGAGATTATTTTATTCTGCATTTAGTAAAATGAATTAATTAGTTTTGATATTATTTTGTCTCACATTAAGACTAAAATGGTGCCAATATAGAAGGTCGGAAAAATAACTTCATGAGATATTCCAGCTCATAGGATATTCTTATTTTATACCTTTAATCAAAATATCAATTTTGTCTAATTTAGTCATGAATATCCCATTAAACTAGATAGAACTCCCTTCAGTTCAAAAAGAGTATCTACTTAGTCATTTGCACACCGCTTAAAAAAATACTAACTCTTAGATAAAAATAATAATTTGACTAAATTACTCTTAATTAAATAGGTGTTGAAATTTGATCACTTAACATTTTATAAAAGTAAATTTGAAAAAATAGGATTAATTTTTTCTTAATTTGATAAGTAATCATTCTTTTTAATCAAAAAATAAAAACCAAATGAACACTCTCATTGAAAAGGAGAGAATAATATAGTACTCCCTCTGTTTCAATTTATGTGAATTTTTTCGGAGTACGAGAGTCAAACTTTATAACTTTGACCCTCAATTTTGATAAGATTTTTTAAGTTTGTAAAAACATAATTTATTTATTGAGAAACAATATAAAATGTACTATATGTCATGGTAATTTATAATTTAAATGATTTAGAAAAAATATAAGGAAGCGTGTCAAAGAACCATCTCGAAGACTCTTCAAATAATAATAGATTCACATAAATTAAAAGAGAGAGTATATTTTATTCCACCGTTCAGGTGGGATAAACTCAGAGAAAAGGACCAAAATCATCCATAATGTTTGGGTTTGGATCAAAATCATACATATTCTTTCACATGGTGCACTAATAGTACATTATGTTTGCATAAGTGGTGCACTTTTAGTCACAATCCCAAATAAATTTAACGGAAAAGAACAAAAATGCCCCTGAACTTTTAGAAAAGGTATAAAAATACCCTTCATTCATCTATTTTGCTAAAACTATCCCTCAATTCAACTCTTTGAGAATTTATTTCCCTTGACTAACGGACAACACTAATTTTTTTTTAAAAAAAAATAAATTAAATTGCACATGACATTTTATTACTGAAAAATTGATTTATTCTTTTAAAAAGAAATCTGAAAAATCGTTATTTGTAGAATAAGGAAAAATAATTTTTCAACATCCATTTCTTTAAAAAAACAAATGTAGTAAGCCTTTTATATATATATATATATATATATATATATATATAAAACAGAATTGGATTTTCATTAAAACATGTGGAATTTTTTTAAGTTTGGAAAAAAAAATTTAACGGGTGGAAACCCCATTTTTTTTTTAGAAAATTCAATTTTTAAATCTGAAAAACTGATTGTTTTTTTAAGTAAAATGTGCAAAACTAATACTCCATAATTTACTTCTAGATTTAAAAAAAGATAGTTTTCTGTTTTTTTTTTAAACACAGTTTTTCCATAAAAAAAATATTTTTTTCAGATTTTTATAAAAATCCAATTTTTCACATTTTGAAAAGAAAAAAAATTAGTGTTGTCCGTTAGTCAAGGTTTTACTCGTTAAAAAAAAGTTTTCCAAATTTTAAAAAATTCCAAGGTTTCAGATTTCTTTTTAAAAGAATAAATCAATTTTTCAGTAATAAAATGTCATGTGCAATTTATTTTATTTTTTTAAAAAAAAAATTAGTGTTGTTCGTTAGTCAAGGGGAATAAATTCTCAAAAAGTTGAATTGAGGGGTAGTTTTAGCAAAATAGATGAATAAAGGGTATTTTTATACCTTTTCTAAAAGTTCAGGGGCATATTTGTTCTTTTCCGTTAAATTTATTTGGGATTGTGACTAAAAGTGCACCACTTATGCAAACATAATGTACTATTAGTGCACCATGTGAAAGAATATGTATGATTTTGATTCAAACCCAAACATTATGGATGATTTTGGTCCTTTTCTCGATAAACTAATTTAGTAATCCTAGAATTATATTTCCGAAAAAACTCAATTCGAGTACCAAACGATCCCTAATGCCAGCTGTACTCCTTCACGCGTTTCCCCCTCCCTATAAATGCACTAACATAGCCATCAAATCATCAAATCAAAGCCCTAATTTTCTCCGCATCTCAAGCAAAAGCAAAGATTCTCTTGTTTTCCTCAAATCTAGCAGAAATGGCACAAGTCAGCATTATTATCAACAAGGCATTTTTGGTTGCAATGATTGTTGCTGTTTTATCTGCAGCAGCATCGGCTCAGGAGATTGGAATGGCTCCAGCACCGGCTCCTGACGCCGGAGCTGCGTTCGGCTTGGCTCAATCTGGTGCTGTGGTGGCTACTTCTCTACTTGTCTCTGCTGTTGCTCTCTTGAGGAACTAAATATTATTTATTATTATTGAAATCTGTTTACATAGAGAGAGTGATTATTAGGGATTTAGGAACCTTGGTTATTATTGATTTGATGTGTATTCCTACAGTATTATTCTTTTTGGAGTATACATGAGAAATAAAATTTACATTTTATAATTAAAGTTGGATTCCTTATTGCTTATTGTCATATTCAATATAATAAACACCGGAGAAACATATACGTAATAGGCAAAATTTGAGCTGAGGATTTCTTTCTCAAGAACAAAATTAAAACAATTGCTCATTTCTGGGAAAATACTTTTTAAAACTTCTGTTTGGGATGGTTTGTCCAGTACTACTATTAATTTTAAACTTTTGAATTTCATTTCTGTTGAAGCTTTAAGCGCTAGGAAAATGATTTTTGAACCTTTGCCTTTAGATGAACTTGTTTGTATTTGAGTTATTATTTGCATTTGGTTTATTCTTATGTTGGTTTGGAGTTATGTTGGACTCATTTGTTGAACCTTTTCTTTCCATTTCCTAGAAAAGAAGAAAACACATTGTTAAAAAAGAAGACAGAGATCTAATAGCAAGTTAGCTACCACTTATTTTGTTTTTTTTTTCTTTTTTAATTGCTTCTGTCAACATTTTAATTATCTAATTTTATTCTATGTCTTTCTTTTTTTTCAAAGAAAATTAATTAGTCGTTATCTCTCTATTTGTCACATTCTTAGAATGCCCCTTATTGTTCTCTACTTGTGAGATTATGTAAACTGGGTATTGTTGTTGTTGCTGTCATTTGATACTGTAATCACTGTAAGAGTTTTCTAGTAATGAAATTTATCAAGAATAACTTGCAAAATCAATTGGATCATAAATGCAGTGATAATGTTAAAAAAAAATTATTGCACTATTGAAAAAAAATTATATACTTGTCAATATTTGAACAACCTTATCAAAATTTCTGGCATCGCCACTTCCCTCGATCCACCTTCATCCAAGAGGAGAATTGGATTTTTGATCTTTTATAAACTTCTTTTAGTTTTAGACCCTTTTACGAGAGATTTTTATTATTTATATATAAGAAATTTGAAAAAAATACATAAAAGATCTGAAAAAGTTATTTTCTTCTATTCAAATAATAATTGAGCTAAAGATCTAATTTCCTCCGTCCAAAATCCTTTCACACTCGTAAGTATTTACCTAAATTAATATAAAGACAGCGCACATGAAAAGTATCTTCCTTAGTACCAAACACTTCTAAAGAAAGAAAAAATTAAATCTGTTTAAATATCTTTTAAATAGTTTTCTTAAAGTAAAAGCAAATTAAAGACTGCGCACATAGAGAAGAGTCCAACGTTAAGCAGGTCATTTCCAGAAGATACGTGTCCAGCGTCTTTTTCCCGCGCCGCAACCCATCACCAAACTTTCCTCCTTTCACGTGGGTCATTTGCACTTTCGTCCCTTTTTTATGTTGGTCATTAATTTTAACAAATACTCTTTCTGTTCTAATCTATCTGATAATCTTCACTTTTTTAGATTCAAATTATATATGTGTATAAAATTTTATCAACATTTTAGAATATACTTTTTTTTACCAAATTGATATGATTAAAATTACAACTTATAGCACTGTTTCTGTAGTTTTCAAATATATATATATATTTATATTTTTTTTTAATCTTAAAATATTGAGTTAATTTAATTTAATTTAACTTAAAATCATTAATTCTAGACAAGCAAAAAAATACGGTATAAATTGAGACAACAAGAGTAACTTTTTCGTGTATCATAAACTTCTATTTTCACATTATAATATTTCATAAATAATATCTCAGGTGACTTTTTCCCTTAAATAACTTATGCTCTCAATTCAATTGCTAACTAACAAAATAGAAGACCAACCCATGTGAAGGACAAGTCGTGCAATTTCATAGCCGATTTTTCGGTTACCCACACCAACCAAAACTCTTTTGCCAGCTGTCTCCTCCTTCACGCGTTTCCCACTCACTATAAATTCACAACCCCATACCCTTCAAATCATCAAATCAAACCCCTAATTATCTCTCTCTATACATCTAAAGCAAAAACAAAAAAATCTCTCTTACCTTCAAATTCTTCTTTAACAGCAATGGCACAGATCAACATTGTTAAGGCATGTTTGGTTGCAGTAATTGTTGCTGTTTTATCTGCAGCAGCATCGGCTCAGGAGATTGGAATGGCTCCAGCACCGGCTCCTGACGCCGGAGCTGCGTTCGGCTTGGCTCAATCTGGTGCGTTGGTGGCTACTTCTCTACTTGTCTCTGCTGTTGCTCTCTTGAGGATCTAAATATTATTTATTATTATCGAGATCTGTTTATACAGAGAGAGTGATTATTAGGGATTTAGGAACCTTGGTTATTATTGATTTGATGTGTATTCCTACTGTTATTATTCTTTTTTGCAGTATATATGAGAAATAAAATTTACATTTTATAATTAAAGTTGGATTCCTTATTGCTTATTGTCATATTCTGTAATGTTTTGGTGTATTTTCTCTTAACGAATTGTTGTACTAAAAATTACGATTATATGCAATATAATAAACACCGGAGAAACATATACGTAATAGGCAAAATTTGAGCTGAGGATTTTTTTTTCTTCTCAAGAACAAAATTAAAACAATTGCTCATTTCTGGGAAAATACTTTGTAAACACTTTTGTTTTGGATGGTTTGTACGGTACTGCTCTTCCGTCCTATATTAATTGTCCACGTTATTAAAAATATCAACTTTAAACTTTTGGTAATTTCTGATGAAGCTTTAAGCGTTGGGAAAATGATTTTTGGTATTTTTTTTTGTTTTAGTAAATTGGTTCTGATCTTTTAAGTATACTGAATTTTAGCATTCAAATGGAATTGGAAGTTCAAACTAAAGAAATAATTCTAGAACTAAACTAGGGTGTATTATTGTATCTACAGCTTAGTATGTAGCTTAGTATGTCGGTAGAATCATCAACCTTGAAAGGGTCAATTTTATAAATCACTATATGATTATTTGAATAATCAAACAGGATCTTGCTTAGGATGTTAGCATACTCCCCATTTCGTGTATTCCTTAAATGCCCTTAGTATCACATTAAAACATAAAAACTAGAAGGGCTTTTGTCTTTTAACTAAAAATTTAAACCCAACTCCCAAAATGAACCCAGCTCTTCTTTAGTTCCTTTCTCTCCTCCATCCATGACGAATTTTATTGCGGGTGTTGGGAACGTTTTACTCAATAATAGCTTCTCTAATTACCATTTTTCATCCTAACTATGGATTGAAGAAGATGAATATCATTTATTTATCTGCAAAGCAGAGGCGGATTCAGAATTTTTAGTTTGTGGTTCCCAACAAAAATATTTCGGAATACAAAAATGAACTTAATAAGTAAAAAAAATCACAGGAGGGGCTCGATCTTGCATCTCTAGCACGGACGCGCTCCGCCTAGTTACTTTTTATCACTGAGCCAAGCATCCATATTGTTATTGAGTTCCCATCTAATTATTATTATACCTTGAATATATTTTTCAATATGATCACAAGATGTCGGAAAAAGTTATGGGTTCCCGGGAACCCCCACTAACCACTGTGGATCTGCCCCTGCTGCCAAGTGCATGGACAATTTAGATTGGGCAAACTGATATTAAAAAAGTAAAATTCCCCTCCTCTGCATTTTACTATTAAGGTTAACTTTCTGCTATTGTTTTTTGAATTGAAAAATTCACTATATGAGAATTGGGAAAAGTAAATCTCTAATTGGTGTGAGATTATCAACTTTTTTCTCACACGATTATAAGCATCCTTCGAGATTTTATTCAAATTCCCAATAATTTTTCATTGTAGGCAAAGGCATTAAGTCGGGTCTCACACAAATACCATGCCATCTAAATACTCGTCTCTCTTTAATTATTATCTCACACCATTGATAGTATTATTACACTTTATACTTAACTTATTTTTCTTTTCAACTAACAAAATTGATTCCAAACCCTACACATTTAACTATATTGCTACCACACCTTAGAAAGAACTACACTCCTTGAATTGTTACACCCTCCATTCAGATTATTTGAAGGTGTTTAACTGTACACAAACTTTAAGAATGAAAGGAAAAAAAATAAGTCAGAGATATTTATGTGTCTATAGAACATTTTAAAAAAAAATATTACCAATTAGGATCCTGGTGGTAATATATTTATTCATGTAAATATTACACAAAAGCATGGTGGGACTATACCACAATTTATGACGGTAGAGTCATCAACCTTGAAATGGTCAATTTTTTAAGTCACTATTACTATTATTTGAAAAATCAAACAGTTATTTCTTGGTTGACAAAAAGTGTACTAAGAGGTAATTAGCATTCAAATGGAATTTGAAGTTCAACTAAAGAAATAATCTTAGAACTAAATTAAGGTGTATTAGTGTACCTCCAGCTTAGTATGTCGCTATAGTCATCAACCTTGAAAAGGTCAATTTTATAAGTCACTATTACTATTTGAAAAATCAAACAATTATTTTCTTGACTCACAAGAAGTGGTAATTACTAAGAGGTAATTAGCATTTATGGAGTTCGAAGTTCAAACTAGACAAATAATCGTAGAACTAAACTAGGGTGATTATTGTATCTCCAGCTTAGTATGTCGGCAGAGTCATCAACCTTGAAGGAGTCAATTTTATAAGTCACTATTACTATTATTTGAAAAATCAAACAGTTATTTTCTTGGCTCACAAGAACTGGTAAATAGTAAGAGGTAATTAGCATTCAAATGGAATTCGATGTTCAATCTAAAGAAATAATTGTAGAACTGAACTAGGGTGTATTATTATTTCTCCAGCTTAGTATGTAGGTAGAGTCATCAACCATTAAAGGGTCAATTTTATATGTCAGTATTACTATTATTTGAAAAAACAAATAGTTATTTTCTTGACTGACAAGAAATTTACTAAGAGGTAATTAGCATTCAAATGGAATTCGAAGTTCAAACTAAAGAAATAATCGTAGAACTAAACTAGGGTGTATTATTGTATCTCTAGCTTAGTATGTCAGCTGAGTCATCGACCTTGAAGGAATCCATTTTATAAGTCACTATTACTATTATTTGAAAAATCAAACAATTATTTTCTTAAATCACAAGAAGTGGTAAATACTAAGAGGTAATTCGCATTCAAATGGAATTCGAAGTTCAAACTAAAGAAAACTAAATTAGGGTGTATTATTGTACCTCCAGCTTAGTATGTAGGTAGAGTCATCAACCTTGAAAGGGTCAATTTTATAAGTCAATATTACTATCATTTGAAAAATCAAACTGTTATTTTCTTGACTGACAAGAAGTGTGCTAAGAGGGAATTAGAATTCAAATGGAATTCGAAGTTCAAACTAAAGAAATAATCATAGAACTAAATTAGGGTATATTATTGTATCTCCAGCTTAGTATGTCGGTAGAGTCATCAACGTTGAAAGGATTAATTTTATAAGTCACTATTATTATTTGAAAAATCAAACAGTTATTTTCTTAACTGCAAGAAGTGGTAAATACTAAGAGGTAATTAGCATTCATATGGAATTCGAAGTTCAAACTAAAGAAATAATAGTAGAACTAAACTAGGTTGTATTATTGTATCTCTAGCTTAGTATGTTGAAATGGTCAATTTTATAAGTCACTATTACTATTATTTGAATAATCAAAGAGTTATTTTCTTGACTGACAAGAAGTGGTAAATACTAAGAGGAAATTAGCTTTCAAATGGAATTCGAAGTTCAAACTAAAGAAATTATCGTGGAACTAAACTAGCGTGTATTATTATATCTCTAGCTTTGTATGTAGGTAGAGTCATCAACCTTGAAAGGGTCAATTCTATAAGTTACTATTACTATTGTTTGAAAAATCAAACAATTATTTTCTTGACTGACAAGAAGTGCTATATACTTTTAATTGCAAAAGATTGTGACTTAGAATCTGAATCAAGCTGAAATATGTACATTTATTTTCAAAAAATTCAAAGAATCAAATTTTTATTTGAACTTGAAAAGTAAATCTCTAATTGGTGTGAGATTATTTACTTTTTATCACACGATTAAAAGCATCCTTTGAGATTTTATTTAAATCCCCAATAATTTTCCTTTGTAGGCAAAGGCATTAATTCGTGTCTCACGCAATTACCATGCCTCTTCATACTAGTCTCTCTTGAATTATTATCTCCCACCATTAATAGTACTATTACACCTTATTTTTCTTTTCAACTAATAGTATTGTTTCAGAAACCCAACACATTTAACTATATTGCCACCACACCTTAGAAAGAACTACACTTTTTTAAATGCTACACTCCCCGTCTCAATTTATTTGAAGGTGTTTGACTGAACGCGAAATTTAAGAATGTAAGGAAGAAAAATAAGTCATAGATATTTACGTGTCTATAAAGCATTTCATTGAAAATTTGAATTTTTGAAACTTGAATTTGTATATGGACATGCAATTTATTTGAATTTTTATTTGAAATTTTGTGAGTGAAAATGAAATTTCTCCCAAAAGCTAGTCTGAGCTAATTTTTGAAACTCAAAAATATTTTAAAGATCAAATTTTAAAATATGATTCAAAATTTATAGCTAAATGCTAAGACACTTAAATTTAGAGTTGAGATGGAGGGAGTAAATATTTTAGTACCAAACACTCCCAAGAAAAAATACTTCTTCAGTTTCATAATAAGTGTCACGTTAGCCAAATTTTTTATGTTATCTTAGGAATTCAAGACATAAATTGATTAGTTTTTTTCAATTCTACCCTTAGACAATAAAGTAAAGTAACATCTAAATGGTGATTGGAAAAACCACATAGTAATTTGGTATTATTGGATTCCCAATGTCAAAAGATTTACTTCTTGTGCATGCTTAATCAAAAGGTAAAAATATTTTATTTATTATATAGGGTTAATTTGATAAACTTCACATTATATTATTAATTTCTTAATATGCGTGTTTTTGACTAAGATGATATTTATTATGAAACGAAGGGAATAATATCTATTTAAAGATCTTTGATTTGTTTTCTTAAAGTTAATCAAATTAAAGACAACGCACATAAAGAAGTGTCCAACGTTAAGCAGGCCATTACCAGTAGATATGTGCAACGTGTCCACATGCCGGGCGATTCTCGGTTACCCACCACACCAATCAAAACTCTAATGGTCGTTTGGTAGGTAGGATATGTAAGAAAAATAATAAAAACTAAATGAACACCCGCATTGAAAAGGAGAGAATATATAGTATATTTTATTTCACCGTTCAGGTGAGATAAACTAATTCAGTAATCCCAGAACTCTAATCGCGTACCAAACGATCCCTAATGCCAGCTGTACTCCTTCACGCGTTTCCCACTCCCTATAAATTCTCTACCCCTTCCCCTCCAAATCATAATTTTCTCCGCATCTCAAGCAAAAATTCTCTCCTTTTCCTCAAATCTAGCAGAAATGGCACAAATCAGCATTATTATCAACAAGGCATTTTTGGTTGCAATGATTGTTGCTGTTTTATCTGCAGCAGCATCGGCTCAGGAGATTGGAATGGCTCCGGCACCGGCTCCTGGCGCCGGAGCTGCGTTCGGCTTGGCTCAATCTGGTGCATTGGTGGCTACTTCTCTACTTGTCTCTGCTGTTGCTCTCTTGAGGCACTAAATATTTGATTATTATTATGTTCGAGATCTGTTTATACAGAGAGTGATTATTAGTTGATGTGTATTCCTATTATTATTATTATTCTTTTTGGAGTATATATGAGAAATAAAATTTACATTTTATAATTAAAGTTGGATTCCTTATTGCTTATTGTCATATTCTGTAATGTTTGGTGTATTTTCTCTTAACGAATTGTTGTACTGAAAATTGACAATTATATCCAATATAATAAACACCGGATAAACATATACGTAATAGGCAAAATTTGAGCTCTGAGGATTTCTTTCTCAAGAACAAAATTAAAACAACGGAAAAGGTCCAAAAATACCCCTGAACTATTGAAAAAGGCTCATAAATACCCTTCTTCCACCTTTTGGTCTAAAAATACCCTTCCATCCACCTTTTAGGTCTAAAAATACCCTTAAGGTTTGTTTTTGGCTCAAATATACCCCTCAAACTAACAAGTTAAAATTAACTCTTTTAAAAAGTCAAATGACAATTTGTAATTGGTCAATAATAAAATTCCGTAATTTAAAAAAAAAATTGCCAATAATAAAATTCCGTAATTTACATATTTGTTTTAAAAAAAATTGTGTGGAAACTTAAAAATTAAAAACTAAAAAATTTAAAAATATGAACGAAACTGTTTTTATTTTTTTTTGCATTTCGTGAATTAATTAACGAAATATGTTTTTTTTTGCATTTCGTGAATAAAAAAACGAAATAGGAAATTATAATTTTTTTTGCATTTCGTGTATTAAAAAACGAAATAGGATAAATTTTTTTTTTTCGTTCATATAAAAACGAAATAGGATAATTTTTTTTTTCGTTCATATAAAAACGAAATTGGAAAATTGGACAAAATATATTTTCCAATTTTGTTTTTATATGAACAAAATTAATTTTTTTATCCTATTTCATTTTTCAATACACGAAATGCAAAAAAAAAATTATAATTTCCTATTTCATTTTTTTATTCACGAAATGCAAAAAAAAAAAAAAAAAAAATTCGTTGATTAATTCACGAAATGCAAAAAAAAAATCAGTTTTGTTCATATTTTTTAATTTTTAAATTAAATAATATATGTGTCCAATCACAAAATGTCATTTGGCTTTTTAAAAGAGTTAACTTTAACTTTGTTAGTTTGAGGGGTATATTTGAGCCAAAAACAAACCTTAAGGGTATTTTTAGACCAAAAGGTGGAAGGAGGGTATTTATGAGCCTTTTTTTCAATAGTTCAGGGGTATTTTTGGACCTTTTCCGTTAAAACAATTGCTCATTTCGGTGAAAGTACTTTTTAAAACTTTTGTTTGGGATGGTTTGTACAGTAGTACTATTAGTTTTAAACTTTTGATCATTTCTGTTGAAGCTTTAAGCGCTGGGAAAATGATTTTTGACCCTTTCCGTTTAGATGATTTTTGGTAATTTTAGTGTTTTAGTAAATTGGTTCTGAGCTTTCAAGTATTTCTATGGTTTGGTTGAGGATTTTTTGGTTCAAATTTTCAAGCCGAGTCTATGATTTATTCAAAGGTAATGCAAAGGTAATTTTCAAGCCAAGTCTTTGATTTATTGAAATGGAATTCGAAGTTCAAATAAAAAAAACAATTGTAGAACTAAACTAGGGTGTATTATGGTATCTCCAGTTTAGTATGTTGGTAGAGTCATCAATCTTGAAAGGGTTAATTTTATAAGTCATTATATTATTAAATCAAACTGTTATTTTCTTGACGGACTAGAAGTGATAAATACTTTTAATTGCAAAAGATTGTGACTTTGAATCTGATACGTGCTGAAATATGTACATTTATTTGCAAAAAAATTACATAGAGCCCGTTTGGATCGGCTTATAAGGTGTTTTTAGCTTTTTTTGAGTGTTTAGCTGGCCAGCTTAAAGTCATTTTGTGCTTAAAATAAGCTCAAAAAAATAATTGGACTCATTTGACTTAGCTTATCTAAAGCAGCTTATAAGCTGCTAAAAAATAAGTTAGACTACCTCAACTTATTTTTTTTAGTTTATAAGCTGTTTGTAAGAAGGCATAAGCCCATCCAAATAGACTCATAATCAAATTTTGATTTGAAGCTCAAAAGTAAATCTCTAATTGGTGTATTCACATTTTCCTCACGCGATTAAAAGCATCCTTTGAGATTTTATTTCAAACCCCTAAAATATTCCTTTGCGGGCAAAGGCATTAAGTCGGGTTTCACGCAATTACTGCGTCATCTAGGGGTGTTCATGGTTCGGTTATTGATTAAAATCATAACCAAATCAATTTAATCGGTTTTTAAATGTCTAAAATCATAATCAAATCAAATAAAATAATAACCGCTGGTTTGGTTATTATCAGTTTGGTTCGATTTTTTAGTTTATGACTAACAACCATGAGACTTATCAATAAAACATTAAAAAGTTAAAAAAGACATGTTTTTTTTTTTTTTGTTCAAACGATAACTTTTATTTATAGTTTAAGGTGGAACATACATCATAGAAACATTTTCACTATTAGTGATAGTATAGTATTCAAGTTACCCAAAGTTGCTAAACTATTACTTATTGAACTAAAAACTAACTTAGTAGTGGTTGCACCAGTTTTGTCATCTTAATGCATATACCTGAAAATAAAGTAGAGCATATGAACTTTTAGTTACAAACGTACATATTAATTAAACATAAAGACTACCTAAAATTAAAATGAAAATATATAAAATAAAAAAAACTTTGTGTAATGATCCCAAACTTCAAATGGTTTTCTATCAATATCTCCAAGGCTAGGGTCTCAACTACAAGGAGTTGTTCTTTTTTGTTTTTTAGGAGGATTACCCACGGAAGAAGTATCAGGGCATTACCATGTGCTTGAGTTGCAGCAAATACTGATGTTACTGAAGTATCTTCTATAAGAACCTCTAAATCTACAACCTCTGTCCTTTTCATATGATTTTTTTTTATAAGTTTAGGACCCATTCAGACAAAAAAAAAAGGTATAAATTTGAAAAAAAAAAAAAAAAAAAAAACCCACCTAAAATCAAATGGCTGACAAAAAAGGACTAAAAAATTTAGTTAAAGACATTAGAATCTAACGTGAGCTTCTGTTAGTAGGTTTACGCTTAACACTTAAAAGAGTTAAAAGATTTAAAGCCATGCGCTTGGACATATTCTTAAAGACATGGGTCTTAAACAATTCTGTAAAATAAGTTGAGAAAAAATCAAATTAATGATTAAAAGGTATAAAATATTTATAATTATTTATGAAAAACTAATATTATACATATAAATAATTATAAAATTTATTTATATAATTTATCGGTTTGGTTCAGTTATTTATTCAATTATTTTTTAATAGAACTATAACCAAACTAAATATTATCGGTTTTCAAAATTTAAAACCAAATCAGACTAAATGTCAATTTTTTTATTCGGTTTGATTTTGGTTTTAACCAAAACCGTGAACAGCCCTAGCGCCATCTCCATACTCTCTCTCTTGAATTATCCTTTGAGACTTTGTTATCAGTTGTTGGTCTAATCCAGCTAAAAAATATTCTTAATATGGTGTGATATAATTATCTGCTTTAATCGCCGTACCGCCTTTTCTCAAAAAATCTCACACCATTAATAATATCATTACACCTTATATTTAACTTATTTTTCTTTCAACTAACAATATTGTTTCCCAAACCCAACACATTTGATTATATCGCTACCACACTTTTAGAAAGAACTACACTCATTTAAGTGTTACACACTCCATCCCAGTTTATTTGAAGGTGTTTGACTGAACACGAAACTTAAAACGAAAGGAAGAAAAGTAAATCATAGATATTTATGTGTCTATAAAACATTTCATTAAATTTGAAAATTTAAGTTTTTGAAATTGTGTTTGGACATGTATTTTATTTGAAAAAAGAAAAAAGTTTTGTGAGTGAAAATGAAATTTCTCCCAAAAGCTAGTTTGAGTCAGTTTTTGAAACTTGAAAATATTTTGAAGATAATTTTATGACGAAGCAAATTTCTGAAGATTTTCAATCTGATCCAAAATTTATAGCTAAATGCTAGCTAAGACACTTAAATTGAGAGTTGAGACGAAGAACAGTGGCAGATCTAGGATTTTTACTTAGGGAGTTTGAAAAAAACAATAAAAGCTAAATAAAAAAATAAGAGATCAAACATTGGACACAGGAGAGCATTTTGAATACCTTAAAATACTTGAGTTAAATTTTTAAATATGCATAGAGTGTTAAAAATTTATATATATACAAAAATATAAAAAATCTATCAAAGAGTAATTTTTCGCCTCACATTCCCCTAAATCCGCTCCTGATGGAGAGAATAAATATTGTTAGTACCAAACACTCCCAAGAAAAAGTAAATATGCTAAAAGATCTTTTACGTAATTGTTTTCTTAACGTTAAAGCAAATTAAAGACAACGCACATAAAGAAGAGTCCAACGTTAAGCAGGCCATTACCAGTAGATATGTGCAACGTGTCCAGCCCTTTTCTTTGTTCCCAGCGCCGCAACCCCAATAACTTTCCAGGTTTCACATGTGCGACGATTCTCGGTTACCCACCACACCAATCAAAACTCTTTCAGGGTCGTTTGGTATACGGCTTAAGGTTTTAGCATTAAGTTTGCGATTAATTTTATTCTTTTTGACACAAGGTATAAATTTATTTCACGATTAAGTTATATCTTTTACGAAACAGAATATAAGATGAAGTTCAAACTTATTGATGGAATATCTGGCGTTATTCTTAATCTTGAAATTATTTTATTCCACCTCCTAGATGAGATAAATTGATCGCAGGATTATAATTTTGAGATAATTTAATCCGCATACCAAATGACCAGAAAGAAATCGTTTGATAGGAGGAATAAGTTATTCCATATAAATGAGATTTGGTAGTATGGGATATCTTGTCCCACCAAAAAGGTTATCCCACCAATCAAACACTAATAATCTTATCCCATCCTATCCTCTAACCAAACGATCTCTTAAAAAAATTTGGAATAAAATGTTAGTTTGTTTTATTCAGAGTTTGGGAAAGAAAATAAATTAATTTTGTGATTATTTTATATCACATTTGTACTAAAATAGTAGTACTATCAAATATAAAAGGTCGGAAAAAATAATCTCATGAGATATTGCAGCTCATAGAATATTCGTATTTTATACCTTCAATCGAAGTATAAATTTAATCCAAATTTAATTCTGAATATTCCATCAAACTACATTATAATAAGTGGAGTATTATTTTATTCCACTGTTCATCAGGTGAGATAATGCAATACTCCAAACCTATATTGCCGAGATAACCAAACGATCCCTAATGCGAGCTGTACCCCTTCACGCGTTTCCCACTCCCTATAAATTCTCTACCCCTTCCCCTTCAAATCATCAAATCAAAACCCTAATTCTCTCCGCATCTCAAGCAAACAATATATATATATATATATATATATATATATATATATATATATAAAAAAAGTTCTCTGTATTCTTCTTCCTCAAATCTAGCAGCAATGGCACAAATCAGCATTGTCAAGGAATTTTTAGTTGCAGTGATTGTTGTTGTTTTCTCTGCAGCAGCATCGGCTCAGGAGGTTGGAATGGCTCCAGCACCGGCTCCTGACGCCGGAGCTGCGTTCGGCTTGGCTCAATCTGGTGCTTTGGTTGCTACTTCTCTACTTGTCTCTGCTGTTGCTCTCTTGAGGCACTAAATATTTATGTATTATGTTCGAGAGACAGAGTGATTGATTTGTTAGGGATTTAGGAAGTTTGGTTATGTATTGTTGCGAGTATTATTATTCTTTTTGCAGTATATATGAGAAATAAATTTTACGGTTTGTTCCTTATTTCTTCTTTCTGTTATGTGTGTGGTGTTAATTCTGGTTCTAGTAGCGTTTGGTGTATTTTCTGTTAACAAAACAAATAACTGTACCCGAAAATTACAATAATAATCCAATGTTGGTCGATTTTGCGGGATCTATTTATACAGAGTTGCTCTGTTAGGGATTTAGGAAGTTTGATCATTATTGGTTTGATATGTATTACTACTATTATTCTTTTTGCAGTATGTATGAGAAATAAGTTTACAGTTTATTAGTATTAAAGTGGATTCATTTTGTCATATTCCCATTTTCTGTAACGTTTATTGTTCTAATTATGTTTGGTGAATGTTCTCTCTGCATCTAAAGGAAAAATCTCTCTACCTTCAAATTTTCAATTCGTCTACTTCCAAATTTAGCAGTAATGGCACAAATTAGCATTCTCAAGGCATTTTTGGTTGCATTGGTGGCTACTTATTGATGTATTATTTTGATTATTATGTTCGAGATCTGTTTATATAGAGAGACAGAGTGAGTGATTGTTAAGGATTTAGGAAGTTTGATTCTTCTACTTTGAGAAAATGGTTAAAAATATCTTCCGTTAAGAATTTGGGTCAAAAATACCCGTTTCGTCATTAAAGTTTTCAAATATACTCTTATCTTAATGAAAATTTTCAAAATAACCTGGTTTCATTTTTAAACCCCCTCTATTTAAACTTGGCCCAACAACATAAAAAACCCATATCCGACCAACTTGTTGTCGAGTCCTACATTTTGAGCCACTAGGCACTGGAGTGGGTAATCCATATGAGTTTTTTATTTAGTTGAGTCGGGTTTAAAAATAAAATCGGATTATGTTAGAATTTTCGTTAAGATAGGGGTATATTTAAAAATTTTAATAACGTGAGGGGTATTTTTGACCCAAATTTATAATAGAGAATATTTTTAGCCATTTTTCCAAGGTAAAGGGATAGTTTTGACCCTTTTACCTTTTTTTTTGCCGTATATATGAGAAATAAAGTTAAAAATTTATTATTAAAGTTGAATTCCTTGTTGCCATATTTCCTATTTCTTCTTCCCTTTGCCTTTGTGTCTCTGGTAAGCCTGTCAAGTGGGCCGGACCGGCCCGAACCTGCCCTAGTAAACTCGACCCACCATCGGCCCAGCCCAAACCCACTAAGATGTGTAAGGAGCTTGGCCGGACAAGGTGGACAACCCCTAGCCCGGCCCACCAGTAGCTCGAGTGATGGACCATCGAGGCACCGGCCTGGCCCGACCCACTTCAGATTTAAAAAAAAAAGTGATAAGTATTACATTTATTACTAATAATAAATATTTTAAAAACATTGAATCCCAATAAATTAGGAGTCTCTTTTTATGGAACACTTAAATTTTCTTTAAAATTGTATTTTAAAGTTAGACAATCTTGTTTTTTCAACAAATATACCTTCGAAAAAGAGTCAAAATTACCCCTGAACTTTGAGAAATAGTTCATCCATACCCTTCGTTATACTTTAGGGTCAATTATACCTTTACTGTTATACTATGGAGTCAATTATACCCTTATGTCTAACAGCTGTCACGTGGCATCATCCCAGTCCTTCAAAATTATTTTTCCCTCAAATAAATTTTTATCCACTAAAATAACTCAACCTGACCCGACCCGAATTTTTTTTTCCAGCCAAAGTGATACGGACCCAACCCATTACCCCTTGGCTGGAAATTTTTTTTGGGTCGGGTTGGTTATTTTAGTGGGTAAAAAATTATTTGAGGGGAAAATAATTTTGAAGGGCTAGGATGATGCCACGTGGCAGTTGTTAGACATAAGGGTATAATTGACCCATAGTATAACGGTAAGGGTATAATTGATCCTAAAGTACAGGGTATAGATGAACTATTTCCCAAAGTTCAGGGGTAATTTTGGCCCTTTTTCCGATATACCTTTGATACATTTTCAGTATATAGCATATATCAGATTGTGATAGTTCTATATAAAAGTAAAATTCCATTAGCATGTCATATATACTGTGGATACGTAGATTATATCAAATATAATACTCCCTCCGTTTCAATTTAAGTGAACTTGTTTTTTTATTAATCCGTGCTAAAAAGAATGACCCCTTTCTATATTTGAAAATAATTTACCTTTATGCAATGATTTATAGCCACACAAAATATATGTGACTCATTTAACACTACAAGCTTGAAAGTCTTTTCTTTTTTCTTAAACTTCGTGTCCAGTCAAATAGACATATCAACATCTACATAAATAATTTAAAATAAAACTTAAAACTTAAATTGATAACATTGCAAATTCAAAACATACAAACTTGAACGATGAAATATTGCAAATTCAAAACATACAAACTTGAACGACGAAATATTGCAAATCAAAAGTTGAAAACATACAAATTAAACGGCTAACATCGATGGACAAATTTAAAGAAGAGATAAACTTCAAAGTTCAATTTCGTGCCTTTTCACAAGTGCCTACGCAACACACCGATATCCCCCTCCATCCCCACCCCCCTTAATAGGCTAATACTCGGCGCTCCGGACTTATGGAGATATATGTCACCACAATGTTGACATTTAACAAGTTCCTCATTTACTCGCTCAAAATGCATCCACACCGCACTTGAAGTTGATCTTCGAACTCGAGGAGAAGGTGAAGTGAAGTAATGTACACTAGTTGAATAGCAAATTCAGATAAAGAGAAAATTGTGGAAGAATTGTGTGAAAATGAAGAAGACTGGAGGGGTATTTATAGTTTGAAAATATGACCAAAGTGTAGTTATTCATAAATTTAGGAGTTCAAATAAAATTGGCAACGACTAGTTTTTTAAAGTTACAACGGCTAGCTTTTTGAATTTGACAACGACTAAACTTTTTTTAGTTTAGCAATTTTATCATTAAATGTAAATGTCGACTTTTGTATTAGAACTTTTTTTTTTAAAAAAAAGGGGACCCGGCCCACTTAACCCTGCCTGGCCCGATTAGCCAGGGGGTGTAGCCCCTATCCGGGTAAGGCTGGGCCGGACACCCCTTTCTCTCCCCGAGTCCGACCCTCATGTGGCCCATGTTTAAATGGCCCGGCCCGGCCCGACCCACTTGACAAGCTTAGTCTCTGGTGTTAATTCTGTAATGTTTGTGGTTGTACTTGTGTTTTGGTGGATGTTCTCTGGTTGTACTCGAAAATTACAATTATATCCAATATAAGAAACACCTCAGAAACCGATACTAACAGGCAAATTTTAGCTGAGGATTTCTTTCTTAAGAACAAAATTGAAACCAATGGTCATTTCGGTGATTTCCTTTTAAACTTTTGCTTTGGATGGTTATACCTTTGCATTTGGTTGGTTAAAAAGGACTCTAACTGGTGTTCATGATTCATGGAGCTCGAGTTAGTTTAACTAATTTTTTGGCAATTTTAGTGTTTTAGAAGATTGGTTCTGTAACTTTTAAGTATTTCAATGGTTGAGATTTTTTTGGTTCAATTTTTTAGGCCAAGTCTTTGTTAATTGAAGTTTACTTTTGCAACAAAGAGGTAATTAGCATTCAAATGCAAGTTTGAAGTTCAAATTAAAGAAATAATCGTCGAACTAAACTAGGTTGTACTATGGCATCTCTAGCGTAGTATGTCGGTAGAGTCATCAACCTTGAAAGGGTCAATTTTATAAGTCAAGATTATTATTTGAAAATCAAACCGTTATTTTCTTGACTGCAACTTTGCTAAGAAGTGGTCAATACACGACATAGAGTCCGTTTCGTGTTGAAATATGTACATTTATTTTCCAAAAAAGTTAGAATCAAAATTTGATTTGACGTTGAAAAGTAAATCTCTAATTGGTGTGATATTGTCTTCTTTCATCTCACAAGATTAAGAATTTCCTTTGAGATTTTATTCGGATATCTAACATTTATTTCCCCTTTGAATTAAGTTTCATGTGAACTATCATCGTATTTGAAGATTAACTACTCTATATGACACCCACAACAATAGTGCATTTATGGCTATCAAAGCCCCTTTAATTTCTTTGTGCATAAGTTTCCAAAGCAGTAAATCATCTTGGTAGGCAAAGGCATTAAGGTAAGTGGGGGTTCACACAATTATCAAAAAATCACACATCATTAAAAGTATCATTACACTTTATATTGATATTTTTTTTTTCAAAAAACTATATTAGGTCACAAACCCAACACATTTAACTATATTACTACCACACCTTAAATTCTTAAAAGAACTACAGTCCTTTCAATTTTTTTATTTTTCACCACCACAGTACCTTAGATGGAGATATATTTTACCCGTATGTTTTTTGGCAAAATTGAACAATTTAATTTTAAAAACATCACTCAAATACGGAAAGAACAGAGTTCCAATTTTTTCCTTCCAAATTCGTGCCCCTTTTCCTCCTGACTTCGCTGCAAAGAAAGACAGAAAAGCAAAGGTACAAAAATGGTGGGGACCAATCAATAATGAACCCAACGAGAAAATTATTGAGAACGTCGCTCTAACGGCAGACCAAACATCCCCCAAAAGATAATTCAGCAACAGCAATAATGCCATTCCCCCACAGTCCCCCCTCAACTTAGCTGTTATTCCAACGGATCAATTCCCCTGCCAGCTGTCAACTTCCTTCCTTTCTTTTTCCCACTATAAATAACCTCCTTCCCCCACTCTTTCTTTTCTCATCACTTCTCCTCAGCTACTAATTCAATTTCAACTTCCTTTTTTTCTAAAATTAAAAATTAATCAATTTCTTCGTCAATTCATTGAAATGGCGCAAGTTAGCAGCATCATTAAGGCTTTTGTTCTAGCCGTCGTTCTCGCTGCAGTTGCCACGTCAGCACAGGAGGTCGGTTTAGCTCCAGCTCCGTCGCCTGATGCCGGAGCAGGTTTCTCCGTGCCGGTTTCCGGTGTG
This sequence comes from Lycium barbarum, assembly GCF_019175385.1. Taxonomy (NCBI): domain Eukaryota; kingdom Viridiplantae; phylum Streptophyta; class Magnoliopsida; order Solanales; family Solanaceae; genus Lycium; species Lycium barbarum. The sequence goes on from NW_026843514.1 coordinate 47,019, forward strand.
TTGATCGGAACCTCTCTGATCGTATCTCTGTTCGCTTCATTGAGGAATTAAAACTCCAGGCTATGGATTTATTTTTCTTCTCTGTTCGATGTGATTGGATTTGGAGGTCTTATTGTAATCGAAATGCTGATATTCGATTGATTCTTTTGCCTTTGTATATGGATTCTTATTCATTAATATATCTGAATTTTCGTATAAATTGATTATGGATTATGATTTTTTTTAGCGTATCGTATTTTTTGTTCAGTTTGACTTGGATTAGCAAACAGAAAATTGTTCTGGGATTATTGTGGTTATAAAAAACTTTTAACTGGTTGAAGAACAAAGGCATTTAACTCTGTTTAACAAAGGCATTTTGTTACAAAAATATTAAACTCGTTCACAAGCTACACTGCTGAAAATTGCTACGAGCAAAAAAGTCCCTATTAACCTTCTTCCCATATTTACAAATAATGTAATATATAATATGAAAACAGAATCAAGGCCCTTTGCGGCTCAGCGAATTTTATTTGAATCCAGTCATACAACTACTGATTTTCACTCGGGGTTCAAAAAAATAATAAAAGCTAAAAATAAAAATAATGTTATCAATGCGAATTAAACCTAGGATACATGATAATTTTGAACACTCTGGACCATTTGAGCTAACTTTTTGCATTTATTTAGAGTGTTTAAAGTTAATATATGTACATAAATACTGAAAATTTACCCTATATATACACTATAATTTTTAACCGAGAATGTTCTCGAGTGCACACTTTGGACATGCTATAAATCCGCCCCGGTAATGACTCTAATTAGTTTACTGTTTTAAGAAAAGTCTTACTACCCAAAAAAAAAGTTAAAAATGAGATACCAATAATTACCCTGATGGTGTAAAAACATGTACATCGAAAAATTAAACTCTAGTATAATGCACCTAACATGACTTGTTTTCAGAAAACTTACCCCATATAATTTTTTATTTGGAACTGACAAATTTTTTTATTGGTTGCACGTTCCATAAGGTTGGTTGTCAGCGGGTTTTGCCTTTTTGTTATTTTGGCAATGTCATCTGTTGAACTAATTTTTGAGATTAAGGTCTAATCCCATTTCTAAATGTAAGTTTACCCCGGAAAGTAATCAATTAAATTTGTAAGTAGTGAATACAATATGTGGATGGACTTAATCTTTTGTGGTGTATATATATATCACAAAGTGTATTAGTAAGTATCAGCAAATATTATTAAACAAAGACAATAGAAACGAGAGTGGAAGACTTAGCAAATGCAGATATTGGGTCCGGCCTAGAGGAGCTTCTTATATCCGAGCCAAAATACTTGAAGAAATATTTGTATTACTTTGCTGATTATAATGTTGTTGAATAGTAAAAGCTAACCTCAAAAAGGAAGGGGTAACCCTCTATTTATAGGTAATCATAAATGGGCCTTAATACAATACCAAAAAAGCCTTTCTAGAAAAATCCTAAAATGGATAAGGCTGTCCGTACGGTCTGACACCCGTACCGTTGTCAGCGCAGATGACACAACGGTTTGGTGACGCGTGACCGCTCCATAATTGATTATTCGGACCCGCATCGGATATGTTTGTTTAGGCTTGGGTCTACAGTGTCCGGTAAAACACACGATATTGAAGCAGAGTTGAACGCGTTCGTGCCCATTCAGACCTGTCTTTTACTCCGGTCCCATCGGATACAAGTTGACCCGATTTTTACCGTATACATAGTAGTCAATCAGCGAGACATTTAAAGCAGTTATGCACATTCACTTAATGTAAATGAAAGAAAGCCTTTCATTCTCAATTCTTGATTTCGTTTTGCTTCTCCTGATCGTCAAACCTGGTCGATTAGACTCTTTTCCCTATCTCATTTTTTTTTTATCATCGCATCAAAGCCAAACTAATCTCAATTATTGGTTTACCTGATATTGAGCCTCCATATTATATGTTCCATGCTTTAAATGTCTAGTTGTGGACGTCCAAGGATATCAGAGTCTCGTATTGATTGTGAATAAGTTATTTGATTCCCTCTATGGTCTTGAACTATGCTCACCTCTAACTATTTTTAACGCCTTAAATGATGATACTATGACTCCGAATTGAAGGTATTGACCCCTCTGTATTTTAGAGGCAATTATCTTCTATCATTTCATTAGTTGTAAAGATTCTTGGTGTTTTACATATCTTAAGAAAGAATGGTGCAAATAAAAGACAGTTGAACAATAATGCCCACAATCATTTCCACGGTTCAACAATAATACCCACAATCATTTCCACAGACAGAAAACTGAGCTGTTAGTTCAACGGATCAATTCCTCCGCCAGCTGTCATTTCCTTTCTTTTTCCCACTATAAATAACCTACTTCTCCACTCTTCTTTTCCCATCCCAAAACCCATACTTTCTGTCTCTGCTAATTTAATTTCACTTTCCCTTTTTGCTTAGAAAACTAATTCTGCAGTTTTTTTTTTCTCCTATCAATTCATCGAAATGGCGCAAGTTAGCAACATCATTAAGGCTTTTGGTCTCACCGTCGTTCTCGCTGCCGTTGCCACGTCAGCACAGGAGGTCGGTTTAGCTCCAGCTCCGTCGCCTGATGCCGGAGCAGGTTTCTCCGTGCCGGTTTCCGGTGTGTTGATCGGAACCTCTCTGATCGTATCTCTGTTCGCTTCATTGAGGAATTAAAACTCCAGGCTATGGATTTAGTTATCTTCTCTGTTCGATGTGATTGGATTTGGAGGTTTTATTGTAATCGAAATGCTATTATTCGATTAATCGATTCTTTTGCCTTTGTATATGGATTCTTATTCATTAATTAATATCTCCGTTTTCGTAAAATGTTCGCCTGTGGATTGTGATTTTTTTCTTTTTTTTTTCTTTTGCATATCTTAATTTTTGTTCAACAAACAGCAAAGTCGTCTGGGATTATTGATGATAGGAGCAAAAACTCCATATCGCTTCTTCCCATATTAACAAATACTAATGTG
>NW_026843515.1:0-50000 GCF_019175385.1 Lycium barbarum
AATGATGTATTTAAGTGCATTCAAATATACGATGGGGCTGTGTATTTTAGTGTGTTTGTATATTGATGTATCCCTTTATTTTGGGTGTAGTTAAATGTATTCGACTGTATGTGAATGTACTTCAGCAAAATTTCAGATGCAAATTTTTAAATACATTGTATTTACTCGAAAATTGTATACAAACATATATATATATATATTATTCAAACAAAACATACAGTCAAATACACCTAGTTTGCGCCCAAAATACAATCAGCCAACAACTGTATTTGAATGTATTTCAATAAAATTTCAAATACACTGTATTTACTCGAAAAATTATATACAAACATAAGTACATAGATCATTCAACCAACACATACAATCAAATACATCTAGTTCCCCCCCGCCCCATCCCCCCAAAAAAAATTCAGCCAACAATTGTATTTGACTGTATTTCAACAAAATTTTAGATGCATAATGAAGAAGAAGAATTTTAAATGTATTCGTATTTGAATGTATTAACACTTAGAAATCCTTTTATTCAACTATATTTGAATGTATTTACACTCAAATAAATGAAATACATTCAAATCCTTTTAAAAATACATTGTATTTACTCAAATGCACTCACAACCACCATTGCCGCCTCCACGGGACTGAGCTTCGGTGATGTCAACAATATTAACGAATTGAGACTGTAACTATCTTTGGATATTGTGTGAATAACCAAAATACCCTCAGGTTTCAATGTTCTAGAAACTTCTTTAGCAAAATCAAATAGTTTTTCCGATTTATCAGGTACTCCATTTCTGGCGAACTTGAAATCAAAATTGTTATCATCGAACGGCTGATGATGACTGTAATCGTAACGAATCAAAGGCTATGATGATTTCTGTGAAATTCAGATAGAATCGATGACTCCGATATCAATCAACGACTATGATGATTTGTGTGAAATTCTAATGGAATCGATTACCCCGATATCGATCAATGTTGCCACGTCATCTCCGGTTAGGGTTTTGATACGCAGAGATTTTTTAGGAGAGGGAACAGAGTCAGAAAGAGAGGGGTGAGATAGCACAAATTTGGTGGTGAGGAGAGGCAACGGAGAGAGAGAAAGAGAGGGGTGAGAGAAGATCCATATGGGAGGTGAGGGAAAATCAATTAAAAAGAGAAAACTTTTGAGATACAGGGTACTAGTTATGAGGTGTAAATTAGAAAAAGAATATAGCTAGAAAAGTAAATAAAATAAAGAGTAGTTATTATCCATAATTAGCTCTTAGAGGCAGCTATGTCAAGTAATTTTTCCTTACATGCCATTATGGTACTAATGTAACTCTTTTTTCTTTTTGGATTTTTTTTTTTTCTCTACTAGAACTATTAACTTTACTTAATTTTACCCTCTATTAGAAGTTAACAACAAAAATACTTGTTATCCTTTCATATTATTTTACTAATGTCCCTTTATCTAACCATTTAATTTCTTCTAGTAAGCTCCATGCCTTTTACGGTTGAGTTGGAGAGTTCAAACTCCATAAAATATGTAACCTTCCCAGATGTAATAGAAGAAAAAACAAAAAGTACACAAGTTTATTGCTTAAATAATATGGTTAATGATATGTATTTCCACTTTTATTCTTAATTGTTCTAGTTAAAGTATGTGATTTATTTGATACATACAACAAGTGTGGTAAGTATTTGTTACTACTAGTCTGGACAATTGAACGTGGTTTTTTTTTTATCGTGGTTTGATATTTACAGCCTATGCAAAAATGACTTTGTGTAATTTCACAAATGCAATTATGTGATTACGATCCGCTCGATTAATATGTGAAAATTAATTGTTTGCAAGAAAGCACAAATAATTATTCTGATTGCTTGATTAATATGTGAAAATTAATTGTTTGCGAGAAAGCACAAATAATTATTCGGAGCGCTCGAATTCAAGATATCTGATTAATATATATATTTCAATTGTGGATGCATTTTTTTCTACCGTCCACCTTGCGTACTTTCTATGTTAAAAAACCCAAATCAATAAAGATTAATATTAACAACGCTATAACAACAAAGAGGCTTAGCTAAGTTTCATATGTGATGCAAAACTTCAATTCCATGCTAAAGCTATTCCTTTCTTTGCTTGTATATATATGTATACTTCTTGGTTCCCAAATTAAGAATTACAACAACGTCCTATAAAATTAAAACCCTACTGTTCTTATAATTAATTCAAACGCCAATAAGTCATCAAAATTCAGCAATATTACTACTGATAATAATACAATATATCATTCATAAAATTACCAATACAATGCCAATTTATTCTTCTGATTCAGATGATCCACGCCCTTCATCTTCAGCACCCACGAGAAGATTTTTGGCTCATAATAGGCCCATGCATGCAATTCTTGGTGGAGGAAAAGGTATTCTCTTTTAATTTTCTTCATTTTGTTTAGAGCATTTTCAACTCTAAGCCCTTTTAGCAAATTTCCTCCTTTTTCTTTTGGTTAGAATATGTGTAGAGCATAGATTGATTTAAGGCGATTTTTGCAGGTTCGATTGAATTCATGATTTTCAATTGAACTACAACAAAAACATGCCTAGTGTAATCCTTCAAGTCTGATCTAGGGATCTAGGGAAGTTAGGATGCATGCAATTCTTACCCCTACCGTTGTGGGGTAGAGAAACCTTTTTCGATAGACCCTCGGCTCAAAAGAAGTATAGAGAAAAAAGGATAGAAAGGATTTTCGATCCGAACTATGTAACAAATAAGTACAATTTGATGTAAGAACTATACCTGAGTTCATGTGGGATCGGATACGCATGAAGTTACAAGCAATGGCGGAATTAAGATTTTTATTGAGGGGTGTCAAAATATATAAAAAAAGTAAATATATGACGAAATTAAGGGGGTTCAACACATAGTATATATACATAAAAAAATTCTTTTTACGCGTTTACACAGTGTAATTTTTTGGCAAAGGGGTGTCGGTTGACAACCCTTGGATGCATGTGGCTCCGCCGCTGCTTATAAGTATAGGCAGTCTAGGTCTACCATGATGCAAACATCAGTCGCTAATTCCACGGCTCGAACTTGTGACCTATGACTCACCCAGAGACAATTTTATTGTTTCTCCGAGTTTCCCCTTCAATTATGACCAGCGTACGTGGGTGTGAACTTAGCATAACTCGGATTGAGGCTTGTTAGGCTAATTTAGTCCAAAGAAATTCTTAACATGATGTGATCATGTCTTATTTGTGCTAAACCTGTGTATGGTTTTCTCTAAAAAGTTATTATCCCTACACTTTATATATAGCTTATATTCTTTCATCAATTTCCGATGTGAGACTTTGTTCGCGCATTATATTGCATCATCTGCCCTCGCTGTCCATTGAAATAACTTGATTTTTCTCTTCTTTGTTTTCTCTTGCAGTTGCTGACTTATTATTATGGAGAGACAAGTCATTAACAGCTGCAATTTTAATGGGATTCACAGTAATTTGGTCACTTTTTGAAGTTATGGAGTACAATTTTGTGACTCTTTTGTGTCACATCTCCATGTGCATGATGTTAATTCTCTTCATTTGGTCTATGGGAGCTGGACTTGTCGATTGGTATTTTTCACTATATATGCTCGAATTTAACTTATCTACATCGTCAATATAAGGTCGTTTTTTACCCGTCGCGACAGATAAGCGGCCTTATTTACCAAAAAAATGCTAATTTCCAATAGACATTCCGTCGAAATTTGGCTCGCGGTAAGGAGTTTCTTAAGAAAAAGGCGTTGAAATTTTTCCTAACGAGCCAAATTCCGACAGATTTCGTTGGGAAAAGTAGCGCTTTTCTAGTAGTGTTAGTTTCTAAGATTATACATCCTGCTTTTATGAAGAGTTATTTTCATGATGTCCTGATAGTGCAAAAAATTCTTAATTCTTCAGGAATCCTCCTGATTTTCGAACAATGATGATATCAGATTCAACATTCAGATGGTTATGTCGGAAATTCAACTCTATGTTAGTGAAATTCTATGAGATTTCATCCGGAAAAGATTTCAAAACTTTTTTCCTGGTACACTTTATCACATTTCATACGCAATATCATTCATTAATCCTTTGCTTTTATATTCTATTGAATTTTGTGTAACTTCACTCTTTGGTTTCTTTGGTGCCCAGGCAATCGCTTTTCTCTGGATATTGTCAATCATTGGGAATTATTTTAGCTCTCTGAATTTGTTGTACGTAGGTAAGGTTTCGAAATTTGGGTCTTTTTTTCTTCTTTTATAATATACTCTCTTCTTTTGTTCTTAAATATGTCTAAGATAATTGTGTGACTATAAAGTCATGTCATCTGCAGGTAAAATGAGAAAAGTTAGTCATTTTCAAATATAGAAATGTGTCATTTTTTTTAACAGATTAAGACGGAAATAATCTCCAGAAAGAATGAGACCTCCCTATATCTGGAAAAAAAATTAAATCTAAATTTCTCATTTCACCCTTAATGGCATGCTTTTACATCCACACAAAAAATCGTGACATATTTAAAACTACAAATTCTAAACGTCGTTGTTTTTTCCTTAAATTGTGTGCTCAGTCAAAAACAACTACACAAAATGAAACGAATGGAGTACTTAACACGGAAATCCTAAATGTTCAATGTGGGGCTGGCCAGACTCAAAGTGGTAACATTATTATTCGAATTATGACGGACTTGTCTTTTATTGATTTAATTTATAGGGTTTGTTTGCTTGGCAACATTACCAGCTTTATATGAAAGGTATCAAAATGAGTTCGATTATTTAGTAAGCCAAGGTAACCAAGATATGAAGAAACTCTACGATAAATTTGATACTGAAGTTCTCAACAAGATTCCAAGAGGACCCGTCAAGCAAAAGAAAAAGATTTGAGTAAACTCTCAAATTTGGGAAAAAAAGTTCAAGAAAATTGGCTGTGGATTGTGTCTGAATTATGAACAATGTAATTGTAGATGTTCATAATTGTAAATGTAAAATACTTCAAGGATGAAAGAATTATGCTGCTATTGTAATTACTTGTATTTTCAGTATTATTATATGTGAAAGTAATAAGCAACTGTCACTTCATGTGCATAATTGAACTTCATATTTACCTTAGATATATTAACGGTGTAAAGAAAGAAGAAACATATAGTTGAAACTATTTTAGATAGTGGAGCTCTAGCTAAAAAAAAATTGATAGATTTCGCCTGGAAAAAAGTTATACAGTTGAAACAAATAGTTGTTGCACCTGAATAAGAGATGAAATAAATTCACAGTTTGAACTGCATTATTTTATCTTTAAAAAATCCAGCTGAATAATGTAATTGTAGCTCTAGCTATTAATCATTTACAGATTTGGCTCGAAAAAAAAAATACCATTAGAATATACTTTATTGCAGATAAAGAAGAAATAAAAGGAAATACACACTAGAAATTTCATTATTTTAGTTAAAACTTTTTACTGATTTAATATAATGAAGTTTAAGTCAAGTCATTTCTATAGATTTAATGGAAAACGAGATACTACTTCATACATGGCACTAACAACTCATAAATATTGATCCAATTTAAGACAAATTATATATATATATATATATATATATATATATATATATATATATATATATATATATATATATGCGTACCAAAACACGGAATAAGAAATACAAATCATTCAACACACTACAAGAAAGTATAAAATTGGCAACACAATTGTAGCAACAGTAATGATACACCAACAACTTTATTTAGTTGTTGGTATAGAGTAAATTTTAGCCATGAGATTTTTTCTTGTTGGCAAATATCTTAATGTTGCCATATTCTGTGGGTATTTTAATAAATTTTAAATATTAAAGAAATTTGCAACAATATATTCTTCATTGTTACTAAAAGTATTTCTATTGTTGGTAAAACATCTAATTTTCACAACAACAACTTCGGTTTGTGGCTTTAGAAAATTTAATATCCCTTCCCTCTTTTGTCCCAAATCTGTCCCAATTTTCATCAGAGACTTCAGAGCTCTAAGGGGGAAAGAGAACAATCACTGGCCTTACTCAACCGAAAGGTAGGGTTTGAAATTGTAAGTTTCTTCCCTCTAGTTTCAATTGTTCCGAGCTTAGGAGCCGTTTGGACATGGTTTGAAACCATGAGATGAAATTATGTTTGGACATGCAATTTAGATTTATTAAGTTGTATTTTTTCTTAAAGACATAAAAACCCCACAAGTTGTGAAACTATCAAAATATCCTCAATTCTTATACAATCTTACCAAATGAGCAAGTCATAGTTCATAAAAAAAAATACGCTACTAGAAGGCCTTTAAAAAAAAATACAACACTAATTGATCAAACTTTAGTTCAACAAAAAAGAAAATTCAACATGAATAGTAATGTAACTACTCTTTAATATAATCCTCCCACATGGTAGACATAAATAAAGGTTGGTAAATGGTTGGTGAGAGTAATTATTAAAAATATCTACCAACTCATGGGTCTTTTTTTTACAAAATATAAACTTATGGGTCAAATTTTATATTTAAAAATTTTGAAACCATGGTTTGAAACCCAAATCATGTCTTTTTGGATGATTTGAGCATGAGATGAAATGCATGTCCAAACGCTGATTTCATCTTATGATTTCCAACCATGATTTCAAATCGCATGTCCAAACGCGTACTTAGTGTTTTTATTTTTCATGTAAGCATATAGATTAAAAAAAAAATTATGAGTGAAGGTGCAATTTCGTAAGTAACGAGAAAATTTAAACTTCATTGAGTAAAGATTAATTTAAGAATCAAAGATGTGTTTAAAGGTGAAATCTAGGGTATATTTTGGGGTTTCTCATTTGGGTGTGCGTTTTTGCTCCGCCCCTCTAACCCTCAACCCATTTAATCTACATAAACGAGCCAGGTCCATGAAGAGATTAGATATAAAAAAATCTCATATTTTATTTTGTTAAACTATTAGAAGGAAAAAAAAAACTATTCAACAAAGAAACAAGTACTTGAAGATGAAAACAATATAGGCCTGATTCGGTTTAATGAGTTGAAGAACAGCACTAGGCCCAAGTCCCCTATGTTAGGGGATCAAGTCAAGTAGTTAGGGGTTGGAAAATGGAGGACATGTTCATTGAAAAATATAAGAAGTTGAATGGGCCTTTGGACTTGACCCACTTGAGAGGTGAAGCTTATATATATTCATCGTCTTCTCGTGAAATAGAATCTTTGACAACAAGAAAGTGATTGATGTCTAATCAAAGCTTCTTAAGCACTTTAAGAAATTGGCCTTTAAGATATTTGATGTTGTAAATAAATATTATTTTTGTAAAACTATCCGTATTATAATTTGATTAGGAAGCATCTTTACTCTTTTCTTTCATTTTCTTTTTCTATTTTCAAAATAATATTCTCATCATTCTAAAAGTTAAATGTATTTAACTTATAAGGTTATTTAAAGTTATAAAAATCTCATTTATCTCTATTGTACAAAATGATTTATGTAAGAATTTTCAATATGAAAATATTGACCGGTTAGTACAATGTTAAATCAAGTTTTAAATATTGTAAAGAAAAAGTAGAAGTATTAGCTTATATTGAGTTGAATTAAAAGAGCAAAATAACTTCATTTGAAAATTTGGGGACTGAACAAAAAAAGAAATAAGATTGTTTCCTTTGGAATAGGGAGAAAAGTTAAAGAACAAAAAAGAGAAAGTTTTAATTTTGAAAATGATATATTGTATAATAAAGAAGAATCATAGTATTGTAGACCCAAAGCAATGGAAAAGAACTTAATCATATACAATATTTACACCAAATTATTAAGTACATAAAATGTGCTTGTCATATAAATTTCTATCATTTACTATTGTTAGTTAAAATACTTTCTCTCTCATTTCATTCAAATAATCAATCACTTAACTATGATAGGTTATATGATGTAGCCTGCCATATGCATGTCATTTACTCTTAATAAAAAGGTACACTACTTATTCAATGCACCAAAATTTAAACAGATTTAATGAATAATACTTATTCACATCAAGTAAGTGATAACTGTGTACGTCTAAATACATATCGTATATCCATTAATTTTATGTAAATTCAATACAAATATATGGTTACTACTTGTACAAGACAAAATTGATACAGCTAAACCTAGCAACCGGTTTAACCGGAACCGTTTAACCTGTTCCGGTTTACCGGTTTGAAACCTCAAACCGGAACCGGTCCGGTTCAAAGTGTTCAAAACATGTTTTTTTTTGTTTTTTGTATTATATATATATATATATATATTAGTATATTGTAGGTATATTTACATATGTTATACAAGTTTATAAGTAAAGTTTAAATATTTACTGACTAACAGACTAACAGCAAGTCAACAATACAGAATATACGTATACATACATATATATATATATATATATATATATATATATATATATATCAATATATGTATCAATATACTTAGGTTATATAACTTAATATATATAAATATGTTTAAGTTATATATAGCTTATATTTATGTATAACTTTATATATATATATATATATATGTGTGTGTGTGTGTGTGTGTGTGTGTATCAATATACTTAGGTTATATATAATTATAGTATACTATACATTACAAGTATATTCTTAGTATATTTTAGTTATTTTTCAAATATATAACTTTTTAGTTTTTAATTTAAGTATATTCTTAGTATATTTTAGGTATATTCCTAATTTAATAAAAGTAAAAATATGAACACAAGTAAATAGAAGAAAGCTCAATGAGTCATATATTTTATTCATTCTTGGATAACATTTATTTGCAAGTTGTAGTTTTTTTTAACTTGCAAATAATACATGAGTTGTACAAAAATAGTAGAATAATAAAATCACCAATTTTGAACCATTTCGTTAATTTCCCCCACATCATATTCGGTCATGGAAATATCTTCAAAGTCTTCCATTTGGTCCGGTCCACTAGCTATCAATTCTTCAATTTCTTCCTCTTCGCCTTCCTCTGCTTCTAAGTTTTGGTTGCGTCGCTCCGATCTAATCCAATCGCGAATGCACACTAGTACTTGCAAGCTAAAGCCGGATAATAAATGTCTATGGTCTCCAATTTGCTGTCTTCCTTGGCTAAATGCGCTCTCCAAAGCCACGGTTGATACTTGAACTGTAAGGATATCTCGAGTCATTCTTGAAAGTACCGGATAACTTGCCTTGTACTTCTTCCACCATGCTAAGACGTCCAAGTCATCCAGTTCCTTGATATCCACATTTGGCTGCATCAAATAAAAAGTTATATTCATCAAAGTTTGCAGTAGAAGAAGGGGTTGGCTGTGAATGTAAAACTTTTAAACCCGACAAACCCTTTTTGCTACTCTGAGAAGTAGTAGGGCGTGGAGCAACGGGTGTAGCACGTTCTTCCAAACTAGAATAATGAGTAAAAACTTTTCTAAACTCATCATCAATAGCGAGTTCGGCTTCAGCTAAAGATGGTTGAACTCCCTCTTCAATTTCTAAAAATGTATAAATTTGACTAACCAAATTTTTAGTATAAGACACTTTTAAACAAGGATTTAAAAGAGAACCCAATATAAATAAAGTTGGGATGGAAAAAAAATACTTCTTAAATTTGATTATCATTTCAAAATTAGCCACTTGATAACCGGGTTTATATTTATACTCTTGTAAAACTCTAGCTATTTCCGCTAAGTAGGCTAAAATTCCGGTTACCGTTGGATAGAATTGTCTAGAAAAAGCAAGAGTTGCATTATAAAAAAATTCTAAGAGGTCAACACATTCTTTAACATCTTCCCACTGCATAAAAGTTAACCAATCCTCACTATTAATATTATATTTGTTGTGAACTTGTTGTATGAGAATCCTATACTCATATGCTTGTTGTAGTATAATGTAAGTGTAGTTCCACCTGGTCTCAATTTCTACTTGAATTTTCCTAGGTCTAAGGTTATTTTTCACACAAGCATTCTTAAAATCTCTAATTCTTCCCCTATTAGCATTACAAAAAAGAAACGCAACCACATCTCTAACTCTTTGAACAGAATCTTCAAAATGCACAAGACCATCTTTAACAATTAAGTTTAAAATGTGACAACTACATCTTATATGAAAAATATTTCTTAGCGGAGGGTTTAGTTCTCTTTTTATAAGACCTATCGCCTTTGTATTATTAGAAGCATTATCTAAAGCAATACAAAGTGTTTTTCTATAAATGTTAAAAAATCTCATAATAGTAGACATTGAATCGGCTAAAAAATTTCCATCGTGACGACCTTTTCCTTCATCATATAAAAAAGCTATAATTCTTTTTTGCATAACCCAGTTGCCATCAACCCAATGACATGTAATAGAAAAAAAATCTAACTTGTTAAGACTAAGACCCAAATCAGCGGTAAGACAAACATTACAATTTAAAGAATTAAATACATGGCGCAAATAAAATCTATATTTTTTAAACAAATCTATAACATCGGCTCTACAAGTACTTCTAGGAATACCCTCAAATAACGGATTATAATAACGTTGAATGTAAGTAACAAACCCCAAACCTGAGGGAAACGAATATGGTAAACAATCATAAGCTACCATTTTAGCTATTTCTACACGCTCTTTTTTCCTGTCATACTTAAAATTTCTACCGGTTCGTGGGTCTATCGTCATTTGAATCCCCTCCACATTTGAACCCGTTTGCTCTCCCCAAACATCCATATGTTTGGTTCTCATATGAGCATTTAGTGTACCCGTTCCACCATCCTTACCAGTTCCTTGCTTAAAACTAAATACTTGTCCACATAGGGTACATGTAGCTGATTGATTTTCCCTATTCTTAGTCATAAATTTCCAAACTTTAGTTGTTGGCTTACGAGTTCTAGGCGGTTTGTCTTGTGTATGTGATTGTGCAGGATATGTATCTCCTATGGGATTTTCGGGGGGTTGTGTTTCATCATCATCATCTAAGTCTTCATTAAAAGTGTCGGTAAAATGTTGTTGCATTGCCTCATGACCTAAAAATGGATTATTTCCACCAACATCAATACCTAAATTAGGTGTTTCTTCCACAAATGTTTTCTCATTAAGCCTACCCCTAACAATACGACTACTACTACCGGCACCACGTCTTAATCTCTTTGACATTATTAAATAGAATTAATTTAAATCACAAGAAAATAAATTACAACAAATTAAATTGCTAGAATTAAATTGCGAAAAATAAATTGTTAGAATTAAATTGCGAAAAATAAAGATAGAGTTGGAACGAAGGTACCAAATTGCCGGATTAATTTCCAACAAAGTGAAGGCGGCTAGAATTGCAAATCTACCAAAGCTACTTCGGATTGTTGCAAAATCACCAACTCCACCAACAATATTATAATTGCAAAATTAATAATTGAAAGTTGAAACTATAATAAGACTTTGTGGCTAATTATTGCAAAGTGACTATAATTGAGAGATTGAGATTTGAGAGAAAGATGAAGAAGAGTGAATTGGTGTGAATTAAAATGAAAATGAAGAAGGGTTTATATAGAGGTGGAGGATGGGTTAAAGTGTTAAAAAAAAGTTTGGGGGGTTGGGGGACCAAAAAATAATTTTATGACCGTTTGGCAACGGCCATTTTTGTAAATGGACCGTTGCCAACGGTCCATTAAACGGACAGGCCCAACCGCCCAACGGCTATTTTTTTTTTAATTTCACCGGTTTAACCGGTCCGGTTCCGATTTTATCGGTTTAATTGATTCCTGTTTCAAAAATATCGGAACCGGACCGGTAACTTTTTAAACGGTTAACCGGAACCGGTTCTATCGATTCCGGTTCCGGTTCCGATTTTACCGGTCCAGTTACCGGTTTTAACCGGTTGATGGGTTTAGATACAGCTGCAACACGCTCTTTTGGGCCAAAATCACACTTACCTATTTACTTGTCCTTTCAATATAACAAAGAGCCAATTAAATACCAATTCCACCATATACCTTCAAGAAAAATAGGAATTGTTAAAAATCAAGAAAAAGATTTAAATTAGTAGATTCAGCTCTGATTCCAAACTTACAAAGAAATATTTATCATCGTCAACGTTTTGACAGTTTTAACATTTTGCAGAGCTAATTAAATAGTAGTACTACCTGTTTTTTTAGTTTCCTTATGGTGTTTGATATTCATTTTGGGGACAAAAAAAATCTAGATTCACTCCGAAGATTCCCACTTTTTGGGGTAAAATGTTCATTTCATTCTCAAAACTTGAATTCGAGACTTTTGATTAAGGTAAAAAGACACTTAGTTACCACCCACCACAACCTTCAGTGATACTAGTCTTTTTCTCTAAAACTAAAGTGACCAAAGTCCAAAACTATGTGAATATTTTTACTTTCTATAATTTCACAAAATAAAATATAAAATAGGTTCCAATATTTTAGTGGAGGGGGTATTATCAGTTTATATCAACAATAAACAATTAGGTTGGATAACAACTTAAGAGTTAAGACATTGAGTCCCTGTTACAATATACAACAATATTAGAGATCTCATGCATATTAAGGTTCATCACAGCGGAGTTAAAGGAAGGGAAGGGATTCATATAAATTCTTTTCATCCAAAAATTATACTCTTATTATTTATACTAGATCAAATTTGTATTTTATATATATAATAAATATTGAATCTCTTAATGAAAATCTTGAATTTGTCACTATCACTAGTGTCGAGGTGTCATAAGATCATTATTACAACAAAGAGATTAAAACCATGTCTGTCATTGCCTCGACGCATAGAATTCATAGATAGAAGTTTCGAACTATCTTTGCATGATTACAATTTAAACCAAGTGTCCAAATGCCACTGGCCTTTATTGATGTTTCCAGTTTTCAAACTTAGAAACCGTTTAGGTTATCTGATTGTAAACAATGGATAAGTTTTACGTGCTGAAAAATACTTTTAATCGTTACAATTAATTTTATAAATAAGCAGCTGCATATTTTAATAGAAGTGTTGAAGTTGTTAATAAGCCATTGATAAGTTGTTTTTTGTAGAATGACTAAAATACACGGAAGAGTCAAATTTAAAAATATTCGTGCAATGAAAAGGGGGAATGATGGACTTAGAGTGAAGAGAAAGTTAGGAGCTTTTTTTTTGGGAAAGATATTTGAGAAATATTTGAGAATTAGAAAAATTATTAAGGATAAAATATTAAAATACTTGGTCTACTCAAAAGTGCTTATAAGTTAAAAAATCATAAGTTAGAAATGACCAACTTATAGCTTTCCGCTAATTTTAGCTTACAAGCATTTTGATATTTATCGAACGCGTAGATAAAGGCTTGACTTTCCACCAAAACCCTAAATGGAACTTCTAATCTTTATGAAGGGTCAAATAAAAGGTACGTAAATAGTGGATAATCCCGAGTCAATTCCTCAAATGGTCACTCAACTTAAACAAATTACCTGTAAAAGTCATTTATCTTTTTTTTGTTCCTCATATGGTCATTGAAGTTTATGCATTTGCCTTATAAAGTCAAAATAGCTAAAAGTCACTTTAAAAATAAAAGAAAAAGGGTCAAATAGTCCCTTAAGTTTGAATTTTCAATTAAAATAGTCCTTATTCTTTAACATAAAACACTAACAACATTTTAATGATAGAAAATAGTACAACTTTCGTTCAACTCTAACTGTGGTATTAAAAGTAACGAAATACGCAATAAATTGTGACTGATAACTTCAGAAATGAAAAAAAAAAAACTTTTTCCATTTTATCACTACTAAAATAATAATATGAAATAGCCTAAATGTACTCTATTTGCTTGGAAATTTAGGAGTTCAATAATAAAATAATGTTTTCTATTTATTTATATATTTTATGAGTAGTCCTTATTTTGATAAAATAGATTAAATTAGTTGTTAGTTTCTTCTGCGGTAGAAATTATTGCCAGGCAATTCATAATTAATAAGGAAGACGATAAATTTCTTCAAACAAAAATATAGGCCCTAATAGGAAAAAAAATTAATATCTAAAGATTAATCATCAAGGGCTTTCGTAAAAACAAAAAACGTAGATGCATATTGAAGGACATCGTCATAATAATATAAATCATTCAACATCACATAAAATGAGGAGATTGTATATCATCATTTTGTACTAAATTTTTTTAAAGTTCTCAAAAATTATTTTTGTCAATCTTGTAATATTAGTTAGGTAAAAATTATTTCCCCCTCCAACCCTGCTAAAAAAATTAAATATCTCTCCCGATTTCGAACAATAGTTGTTCCTACCTTTTATCTTATTTAAAAAATTTAGTACCTATTTTACCCTCTATGTTAACACTCTTCATTTTTTATTTTTTTATTTTTTACTTTTAACATTATGATGTGTGTGCATGTTTTCTTTTATAATCTATATTATGAACTTTACCTATAGGATGAACACAATTTACTTTACGAAGTAAGAAAGTAAAAAATAGTTGGCGGACTATTGTCGTTCGGTGTTAAGAAATAAGAAATGTTTTAACTCAAGGTCCAAACTTAAGGGACTACTTTTGGCCCTTTTTCTTTTATTTTCAAAGTGTCTTTTGGCCCTTGTTACTATGTAAGGCAAATGCATAAACTTGAATGATTATATGAAAAATTAAAAACAAATAACTTTATTAGGTAATTTAATTAAGCTGAGTGACTATGCAAGGAATTGACTCGGATAATCTCCAATAAGTGCATGATGATTTATCAAATAGAAGGGAAAAAATCACATAGTGCGATTGTGATGCTTAACCTCAACTATCTTTTTTTATTTATTATAGATTTACTTAGCTTTCCGATCACTTGTATTGTGTGAATCTCAAACAAGAATCTGTTCACACTACATTTAGCCATGTGCCCAAGTATTCTACCATTTGGATAAGCACTGTCCAAAAAAAGCCAAGATCCCTTTACCTAAAACACAAGGTAGTTTATTTTGACCACTCATTATCAAGTCTCAACCATCTTTAAAACCCAACACTTGATAAGAGAAACTCAATTTTAGTGATAAGAAATCAGTAGAAAAGTTCTTATCAAAACACCTTTTATAACCACTTAGACGAAAATATGGTTAGGGAATTGAGAGCAACAGTTGGGAGCTGGGAAGGAATAAGAGGTGTTGAAGATATAACAAATGTTGGCATTTGGGGTCTGTGGTTGATGATATTGGTCAGCATGTGTATCATTTCAATAATCATCTTCTCATGTGCAGATGGTATTTCTAAAGAGAAAGCAGCATCAACTCATATCGATAACTATGGTGCCGGATGTGGTGCAGGCTGTGGCGTCTGAATAGTAAAAAGAGAAAAGGGAGGAGAAAGGAAATAGCGAGAATCGAATCCACGTCTATTACGTGGAAGAATGCTCCCACTGACACCACTGGACTATTAAGTGTTGCTGAGAAATTTCTTTCCATCTGCATATGTAGTACTTGTAATGGGGGTGGTTGGAGGAGGGGGGCGGGTGATAGCTCTATTACATTTCATTGTAATATAGTTTGGTGGCAATGTTCAATTGTACAATTCTCAGTAGCTATTTTTGTGAGTATGTAAGGAATAGCTTAAAAGTCAACGATTCGTGTATAAAGTTGACAGACGCTGAAGTTTGGTTAAAAGGCATAATAATACTTTAAAACAAAGCATTTATTCATATATATATACAAATGTTAGAAAGAAAACTCATATCAGAGTCTAAAAATTCCTCACGTTCGGTTCTGCTGAGACTGGGAAGAGCAAACAATGAAAAATGGAACGCAGATAGGTTGAGTGAAAACGATGCAAATAGCTTACAAGGACCCTTGACTCTTCCGAATTTCGGTGGATGATATATCCATACGGAATTTCTCAACTGGTATAGGCACAAACATGTCTTTTAGCTCTGCTGGAATGTCAAAATCCTCAAGAACCTAGAGAATCACATGATATAAAATTCATAAAGAGTTTTGAAAGCTAAAGTGCTAAAATATGAAGGCCGTGGTGAGTTTGTTTGTGTACCTTGAAAGTTCCATTAACATTTCGACCACCAACTAGGAAAGTACAACCTGTGTTTTTACATCCCAGAAGTATCTCCAACATCTTTCCATAGTCATCACCATAGTACTTTGGCTGGCAAGAGCAACTTGCAAAGATTAATATGTACACTTTGAGAACTTTCTATTTTTAGCAGCTTATTGCCCCATTTATCAGCCAAAGTTGATTATGCAAAAATCAGAAATTAATCACAAATAAAGATCACATTGAGCATACGTCTTTGTTTCATCTCCTTCTTACCATCTTATTCGTATAGTTGAGCGGGTGTTGTTGTCTCTATACATAAAAAAATATAACTGTGCAACAGGTGCTACTTCAGCAGATACTTTTGAAACCAGTCCAATAGATTATATCACAAAATTTAACACAAATTATCTTCCTCCCAATAATTGTATTCCCAAATTAAGTAGACAAGACCATGAATGGCAGTAGAAGAAAACACGATTAGCTTTAAGAAAATGGTCCACCAGAAAGAGGTTGGAGCTTGGCTGAATGTATGATATTATAAAATGGAAAGCATAATAGTTAGAGAACATATCCATATGGATCATTTTGTGTGTGTGAGAGAGAGAGACAGAGACAGAGAACGATACCGAATTTATTAAATTCATGATCTCACGTAATCACAATGTTGTAGAAACAAATGAAAGAACCTTACATGTACAAGTCTTGCAACTGTGTCTGCACCAATGACAAAAGCACTGCCTGGAAAAAGTTCTGCTTTCTTGTAAAAGTATGGCTGATTAGACACTATGACCGTCTTTCCTGCATTTCAAAGGCTGAAGCCATTCAAATACACCAGCATATTTTGAATATGAAAGTAGGGTAAGAATCTAATGACATGGCTACGTCTTCTCTCTTCTCAGATAACATGAAAATTGAAATATTACTTCAGATCGTACTCAGCTATGAAACTATTATGGATAAACTGTAGTGAAAGCCAGAGGCGGATCTAGGGCCCGGGGAGGGTGTTCACCCGAACACCTTGAGCAAAAAATTACACCGCATATAAGGTACTTTTTAATTTTTTTATGTACATATATAGATTTTTAATCCTGAACACGAGAATAGGTTGGTTCAGTGGTCTAGGGGGTTCAAAATTCGGTTCCAAGTTCAAATCCTAGTCACTACATTTTTATTTTTCGAACCCCTCAGTGCAAATCCTGGATCCACCACGGGTGAAAGCATATACTTCTCTCGAATTTCACTTTTTCTTGTCTTCCTATTTGTATTGCATCCACGACGGCACTTTAGAAAATCAGTTTTTGGCAGGAAATAACTCAAAGTACAATTCAGCATTCGAAACCTTTGAGACTTATTGGCAAAGAATTAAAATACCAGGTCATTGTAGCCATTCTCAACCCTTACTTTCTGTGAGCTCACAATTTGATTTAAGGCAAAGATAAGTTCACTTTTCCATTTGATCCTTATTAAGGACATGTCTGAATGAAAAATAGAGTTTTCTCATTCTGGATAATAGAACCACAAGCAAGGATGACCACCACGCCATTCTACTATCATCCAGTAAACTGATCCAAGGTTTGACTGAATAAGCTAATTTCATCACTACCTTAGACCTTGTTTCCCATTAGATATCAGTTATAATATCTAAAGATTAGAAATATTAAGATGTGAGTAAAGCATCATATATTAGGATCTTACCAACTTTTTCAAATTGCTTTACACGATCTTTGATATGAGCTATTTCCAATGGAGATTTGTCTGCATTGACAGCTGACAACTCAAAGCATGGATAACCACTGCCACAAATGCTGCATGAAATAAATAAATGAAGTGAATGATATTCCATTAAAAGCATGATATTTCTCTCTGCAAGTAAAGCCTTCAAATTCAAAGTTCAAAAATGTGCTACACATCTTCTCTTTTCTTTTCCTTGTGAAATTTGAAGGATAAAAGTTTGACATTCTGGAGAGATGTAAATCCTTAAGCGATAAACATTATCTTTTTCCAATGTGTATAAGAAATCAATCTTTTCAATGGTTGAAAATTAAGTTTGATGTTAAGAGATGTGTACCTAGTTGCAATTTCCAAGAGCTTAAGGTGACCATCATGCAAAGGATTAAAGGAACCAGACAGGATTATTTTCCTTCCTGCACCTGACGTGTCTGCAAAATTCCTGTATCAACATATGTAGTGAATCTTTGGCTTCTGAAAGTGACTGTTGATTTCATTAGGACATACCACTTGAGAAAGGATACAGTTTGAAGCATATAACCCCACTGAGAAGTTGTTTTAGCTCTTCATCTTCATCAAACTGTTGTTCATGTTCATCTGGAACTTCCTACATTTTAATTTCTCTGAATACATGTGTATTCAAAATGATGTATTTAAGTGCATTTAAATATACGATGGGGCTGTGTATTTTAGTGTGTTTATATATTGATGTATCGTTTTATTTTGGGTGTAGTTGAATGTATTCGACTGTATGTGAATGTACTTCAGCAAAATTTCAGATGCAAAATTTTAAATACATTGTATTTACTCGAAAATTGTATACAAACATATATATATATATAGATTATTCAAACAACACATACAGTCAAATACATCTAGTTTGCGCCCAAAATACAATCAGCCAACAACTGTATTTGAATAAAATTTCAAATACACTGTATTTACTCGAAAAATTATATACAAACATAAGTACATAGATCATTCAACCAACACATACAATCAAATACATCTAGTTCCCCCCCCCCCCCCCCCCCCCACCCACCCCATCCCCCCAAAAAAAAATTCAGCCAACAATTGTATTTCAACAAAATTTTAGATGCATAATGAAGAAGAAGAATTTTAAATGTATTCGTATTTGAATGTATTAACACTTAGAAATCCTTTTATTCAATTATATTTGAATGTATTTACACTCAAATAAATGAAATACATTCAAATCCTTTTAAAAATACATTGTATTTACTTAAATGCACTCAGAACCACCGTTGCCACCTCCACGGGACTGAGCTTCGGTGATGTCAACTAAATTAACGAATTGAAGCGACGGAGAGAGAGAAAGAGAGGGGTGAGAGAGAAGATCCATCTGGGGGGTGAGGCAAAATCAATTAAAAAGAGAAGACTTTTGAGATACAGGGCATTAGTTACGAGGTGTAAATTAGAAAAAGACTATAGCTAGAAAATTAAATAAAATAAAGAGTAGTTAGTATCCATAATTAGCTCTTAGAGGCAGCTATGTCAAGTAATTTTTCCTTACATGCCATGATGGTACTAATGTAACTCTTTTGCTTTTTGGATTTTTTTTTTTTTCTCTACTAGAACTATTAACTTTACTTAATTTTACCCTCTATTAGAAGCTAACAACAAAAATACTTGTTGTCATTTCATATTATTTTACTAATGTCCCTTTGTCTAACCATTTAATTTCTTCTAGTAAGCTCCATGCCTTTTACGGTTGAGTTGGAGGGTTCAAACTCCATAAAATATGTAACCTTCTCAGATGTAATAGAAGAAAAAACAAAAAGTACACAAGTTTATTGCTTAAATAATATGGTTAATGATATGTATTTCCACTTTAATTCTTAATTGTTCTAGTTAAAGTATGTGATTTATTTGATACATACAACAAGTGTGGTAAGTATTTGTTACTACTAGTCTGGACAGTTGAACGTGGTTTTTTTTTTTATCGTGGTTTGATATTTACAGCCTATGAGAAAATGCCTTTGTGTAATTTCAGAAATGCAATTATGTGATTACGATCCACTCGATTAATATGTGAAAATTAATTGTTTGCGAGAAAGCACAAATAATTATTCTGACTGTTTGATTAATATGTGCAAATTAATTGTTTGCGAGAAAGCACAAATAATTATTCTGAGCGCTCGAATTCAAGATATCTGATTAATATATATTTCAATTGTGGATGTATTTTTTTCTACCGTCCACCTTGCGTACTTTCTATGTTAAAAAACCCAAATCAATAAAGATTAATATTAACAACGCTATAACAACAAAGAGGCTTAGCTAAGTTTCATATGTGATGCAAAACTTCAATTCCATGCTAGAGCTATTCCTTTCTTTGCTTGTATATATGTATACTTCTTGGTTCCCAAATTAAGAATTACAACAACGTCCTATAAACCCTACTGTTCTTATAATTAATTCAAACGCCAATAAGTCATCAAAATTCAGCAATATTACTACTGATAATAATACAATATATCATTCATAAAATTACCAATACAATGCCAATTTATTCTTCTGATTCAGATGATCCACGCCCTTCATCTTCAGCACCCACGAGAAGATTTTTGGCTCATAATAGGCCCATGCATGCAATTCTTGGTGGAGGAAAAGGTATTCTCTTTTAATTTTCTTCATTTTGTTTAAAGCATTTTCGACTCTAAGCCCTTTTAGCAAATTTCCTCCTTTTTCTTTTGGTTAGAATATGTGTAGAGCATAGATGGATTTAAGGCGATTTTTGCGGGTTCGATTGAATTCATGATTTTCGATTGAACTACAACAAAAACATGCCTAGTGTAATCCTTCAAGTCTGATCTAGGGAAGTTAGGATGCATGCAGTTCTTACCCCTACCTTTGTGGGGTAGAGAAGCTGTTTTCGATAGACCCTCGGCTCAAAAAAAGTATAGAGAAAAAAGGATAGAAAGGATTTTCGATCCGAACTATGTAACAAACAAGTACAATTTGATGTAAGAAGTATACCTGAGTTCGTGTGGGATCGGATACGCATGAAGTTACAAGCAATGGCGGAATTAGAATTTTTATTGAGGGGTGTCAAAATATATATAAAAAAATAAATATATGACAAAATTAAGGGGGTTCAACACATAGTATATATACATAAAAAAAAATCTTTTTACGCATTTACACAGTGTAATTTTTTGGCAAAGGGGTGTCAGTTCCTTGGATGCATGTGGCTCTGCCGCTGCTTACAAGTATAGGCAGTCTAGGTCTACCATGATGCAAACATCAGTCGCTAATTCCACGGCTCGAACTTGTGACCTATGACTCACCTAGAGACAATTTTATTGTTTCTCCGAGATTCCCCTTCAATTATGACCAGCGTACGTGTCTGTGAACTTAGCATAACTTGGATTGAGGCCTGTTAGGCTAATTTAGTCCAAAGAAATTCTTAACATGATGTGATCATGTCTTATTTGTGTTAGACCTGCGTATGGTTTTCTCTAAAAAGTTATTATCCCTACACTTTATATATAGCTTATATTCTTTCCTCAATTCTTGATGTGAGACTTTGTTCGCACATTATATTGCATCATCTGCCCTTGTTGTCCATTGAAATGTTATCAATCTGTATTACCAAAAAAAAAAACGTTGAAACAGTAACAAATAATTTTCTGGAAAGAAATAACAGAAACTGGAAAATAAGAATAGTGTCTGAAAATTGTGTAGGAACAAAAATCGAGCCCACTGAATGCACAGTGTGTCCTTAAGGAAATTATTCCCCTCAATGTACCCGAGGTGTTGGAATCTTTCCTCCCAGGATAGAACGATTTACTCACCAAAATAGCGGTACAGCAAATTAAGGTGACTGCGAACCACTCAAAGGCAGTATGTCACACGAGAATTTTAAGAAGTGCAGAAAAGAAGATGAATATCAGAGATTTTCGTAAGGAACAATTCTGAGGATCAACAGAAATATATAGCCTGTTTGGGAAATGATTTGCAACTAAAGGTTGCAACCTTTCAGAAAATTCCGTTGGGAAAAACGGAGGGAAATATTTTAAATTAATCCGGGAAAGAAAGAAACGGGTCGCGGGTCACTAACAGGTCAGGATCTGGAAATAATTAATTAATTAATTAATAATTAATTAAATTAAAAGAATTTTGGTCCAAAAAGATTATCAATCATTCGGATCATTTGGCCAAGGCCAAAGCCCAAGCCGAGCGACGACGACGGCGCGAGGGGTCCTTTCCCCCTCAACCCTTTTAGCACCTAGAGTAGGTGTAATGTAATATATACATCTCTCTTTTCCTCTCTCTTTCCTATGTGGGACAAATGTTTTAACCAAAGCAAAAGGGACCTTTTACATTCCCTTCACTTTCCATCCCGTCATTTCCCATTCACTAATATCAAAACCCAACATGAAATAACTTGATTTTTCTCTTCTTTGTTTTCTCTTGCAGTTGCTGACTTATTATTATGGAGAGACAAGTCATTAACAGCTGCAATTTTAATTGGATTCACAGTAATTTGGTCACTTTTTGAAGTTATGGAGTACAATTTTGTGACTCTTTTGTGTCACATCTACATGTGCATGATGTTAATTCTCTTCATTTGGTCTATGGGAACTGGACTTGTCGATTGGTATTTTTCACTATATAGCTCGAATTTAACTTATCTACATCGTCAAAATATATATATCGCGGCAGATAAGCGGCCTTATTTACCAAAAAAATGCTAATTTCCAACAGACATTCCGTCGAAATTTGGCTCGCGATAAGGATTTTCTTAAGAAAAAGGCGATGAAATTTTTCCTAACGAGCCAAATTCCGACAGATTTCGTCGGGAAAAGTAGCGCTTTTCTAGTAGTGTTAGTTTCTAAGATTATACATCCTGCTTTTATGAAGAGTTATTTTCATGATGTCCTGATAGTGCAAAAAATTCTTAATTCTTCAGGAATCATCCTGATTTTCGAGCAATGATGATATCACGTTCAACATTCAGAGGGTTATGTCTGAAATTCAACTCTATGTTAGTGAAATTCTATGAGATTTCATCCGGAAAAGATTTCAAAACTTTTTTCCTGGTACACTTTATCACATTTCATACGCAATATCATTCATTAATCCTTTGCTTTTATATTCTATTGAATTTTGTGTAACTTCACTCTTTGGTTTCTTTGGTGCCCAGGCAATCGCTTTTCTCTGGATATTGTCAATCATTGGGAATTACTTTAGCTCTCTGAATTTGTTGTACGTAGGTAAGGTTTCGAAATTTGGGCCTTTTTTTCTTCTTTTATAATATACTCCCTTCGCTTCAATGTATGCGCACATGTTCGACTAGACACAAAACTTAAAGGAAAAAGATTTTAGAAGCTTGTGTTCTTAAATATGTCAAGATAATTGTGTGATTATAAAGTCATGTCATCTGCAGGTAAAATGACAAAAGTTAGTCATTTTCAAATATAGAAATGTGTCATTTTTTTTAACATTAAGACGGAAATAATCTCCAGAAAGAATGAGACCTCCCTATATCTGGAAAAAAAATTAAATTTAAATTTCTCATTTCACCCTTAATGGCATGCTTTTACATCCACACAAAAAATCGTGACATATTTAAAACTACAAATTCTAAACGTCGTTGTTTTTTCCTTGAATTGTGTGCTCGGTCAAAAACAACTACACAAAATGAAACGAATGGAGTACTTAACACGGAAATCCTAAATGTTCAATGTGGGGCTGGCCAGACTCAAAGTGGTAACATTATTATTCGAATTATGACGGACTTGTCTTTTATTGATTTAATTTATAGGGTTTGTTTGCCTGGCAACATTACCAGCTTTATATGAAAGGTATCAAAATGAGTTCGATTATTTAGTAAGCCAAGGTAACCAAGATATGAAGAAACTCTACGATAAATTTGATACTGAAGTTCTCAACAAGATTCCAAGAGGACCCGTCAAGCAAAAGAAAAAGATTTGAGTAAACTCTCAAATTTGGGAAAAAAAGTTCAAGAAAATTGGCTGTGGATTGTGTCTGAATTATGAACAATGTAATTGCAGATGTTCATAATTGTAAATGTAAAATACTTCAAGGATGAAAGAATTATGCTGCTATTGTAATTACTTGTATTTTCAGTATTATTATATGTGAAAGTAATAAGCAACTGTCACTTCATGTGCATAATTGAACTTCATATTTACCTTAGATATATTAACGGTGTAAAGAAAGAAGAAACATATAGTTGAAACTATTTTAGATAGTGGAGCTCTAGCTAAAAAACAATTGATAGATTTCGCCTGGAAAAAAGTTATACAGTTGAAACAAATAGTTGTTGCACCTGAATAAGAGATGAAATAAATTCACAGTTTGAACTGCATTATTTTATATTTAAAAAATCCAGCTGAATAATGTAATTGTAGCTCTAGCTATTATTCATTTACAGATTTGGCTCGAAAAAAAAAACAAAAATATACCATTAGAAGATACTTTATTGCAGATAAAGAAGAAATAAAAGGAAATACACACTAGAAATTTCATTATTTTAGTTAAAACTTTTTACTGATTTAATATAATGAAGTTTAAGTCAAGTCATTTCTATAGATTTAATGGAAAACGAGATACTACTTCATACATGGCACTAACAACTCATAAATATTGATCCAATTTAAGACAAATTATATATATGCGTACCAAAACACGGAATAAGAAATACAAATCATTCAACATAATATTCCCCTATTAAAACACACTACAAGAAAGTATAAAATTGGCAACACAATTTTAGAAGTTGTTGGTATAGAGTAAATTTTAGCCATGAGGTTTTTTCTTGTTGGCAAATATCTTAATGTTGCCATATTTAGTGGGTATTTTAATAAATTTTAAATATTAAAGAAATTTGCAACAATATATTCTTCATTGTTACTAAAAGTATTTCTATTGTTGGTAAAACATCTAATTTTCACAACAACTTGTTCGGTTTGTGGATTTAGAAAATTTAATATCCCTTTCCATTGTTTTTGCAAAAGAGAAGACGGCAAATTTTCCCTTGATTTTTTTTTTTGGGCCCAAATCCCTCCCCTCTTTGTCCCAAACCTGTCCCAATTTTCATCAGAGACTTTAGATCTCTAAGGGGGAAAGAGAACAATCACTGGCCTTACTCAACCGAAAGTTAGGGTTTGAAATTGTAAGTTTCTTCCCTCTAGTTTCAATTGTTCCAAGCTTAGGAGCCGTTTGGACATGGTTTGAAACCATGAGATGAAATCATGTTTGGACATGCAATTTAGATTTATTAAGTTGTATTTTTTCTTAAAGACATAAAAACCCCACAAGTTGTGAAAACTATCAAAATATCCTCAATTCTTATACAATCTTACCAAATGAGCAAGTCTTAGTTCATAACAAAATTAATACGCTACTAGAAGACCTTTCTAAAAAATACAACACTAATTGATCAAACTTTATTTCAATAAAAAAGAAAATTCAACATGAATAGTAATGTAACTACTCTTTAATATAATCCTCCCACATGGTAGACATAAATAAATGTTGGTAAATGGTTGGTGAGAGTAATTGTTAAAAATATCTACCACATGCCTTTTTGGATGATTTGGGCATGAGATGAAATGCATGTCCAAACGCTGATTTCATCTCATGATTTCAAACCATGATTTCAAATCGCATGTCCAAACGCCTACTTAGTGTTTTTATTTTTCATGTAAGCATATAGATTAAAAAAAAATTATGAATGAAGGTGCAATTTTGTAAGTAACGAGCAAATTTAAACTTCATTGAGTAATGATTAATTTAAGAATCAAAGATGTGTTTAAAGGTGAAATCTAGGGTATATTTTGGGGTTTCTCATTTGGGTGTGTGTTTTTGCTCCGCCCCTCTAACCCTCAACCCATTTAATCTACATAAAGGAGCCAGGTCCAGGAAGAGATTAGATATAAAAAAATCTCATATTTTATTTTGTTAAACTATTAGAAGGAAAAAAAAAACTATTCAACAAAGAAACAAGTACTTGAAGATGAAAAAAATATAGGCCTGATTCGGTTTAATGAGTTGAAGAACCAATTTTTTGCGCGGATTTCCCTTCTTTTGGGGTGGTCTTTAAATTTTGCCCCTCATATTTGTGGTCTTTAAATTATACCCCTCGTATTGCTGGTCTTTAATTTTTGCCTTTCGCATTGCAACACTGAGCGTTCACGCAGAAATCATGAGGTTCTGAGTTCGAACCCCCGCTCAAGCATAAATTAAAAAAGAAAACTGCAAGACAAGGTTTGGGTCGCGTGTATGCCGGACCCGGCATAAACTTATGAAGGAATTACCAAAGTTATGCCGGACCCGGCATACTCATGCCTTATGGGCAGACTTGGCATAAGTATGCCGGGTCCGGCATAACTTTGGTAATTCCTTCATAAGTTTATGTCGGGTCCGGCATAACTTTGAGATCTCATGTCAACTTTTTACAGATTTTTAGTGACATCAAAATGCTCTATTAAAATTCAAGTGGTTTTGTGTCAATGTGGCCTAAAGACTTTCTTTGCTACATTTCATGTATTGGATATATTATAACTGCTCTTGTTAATATATTATGGGGTAGTGTTAGAAATGAGTAGTTGTCGTGATTTTGTTCCATTATATCTAAGCCTAGTTTTTCATGAGTATTAACACTATGATAATTGTTGACAACATTTGCATGACGATGAGTGGAAGAGGCCACACACAAAATTTTTACCATGAAGCCTTTTAGTTCTGTAATAATATTGGAAGGGGGACAATGAAATTCTTCCTAGGTACCCTCATCCGGTGGGGACATACTTGTCACACCCCGACTTTACTAGGGTGTGATGGGCACCCGACCCCATACTCGGAGCTGAGCGAACCCGCTGACTCTTATTACGTACTTAATTTTTTTTTTTAAAACCTCTAAATCAAGTTACATAATAAAGCTTACTAAAATATTCTTTTTGTTGCTTTCAAATCAAATAAAATCTGTAACTGTGTAAACCTTGTATCATAATACAAACTGACACATCGGTTGATGGAGCCGCTGACAAACTGACTCCTGATACCCACGACTCTGTCTGCAAAGTCTCTAACTTCGAACAAAGCATCATAGCACATATACTCTGACTCGGCAACACTCCAGGACAAGTGGAGCCTACCAACTCCGCTGGAACATCTGCTATGCTAGCTTCAGCTCATCTGGGTGTACCTGCGCGGCATGAAACGCAGCCCCCGAAGAAGAGGGGTCAGTACGAGCAATGTACTGAGTATGTAAGGCATAAATGATAACATAATAAAATGGACAGAACATGAACAACAACGTAACAAGGAACATATGGAAAGTATAAGAAAAGATACGACTATAACTGCCTGCCTCTTAAGGCGGAATCATGCATGCTTACTTTTACTTTCATGTATACATAACCTGTCTAAATCACATAACATCATTAGCCCGCGTTCGGGCCTCCCGCGTCCGGGGTAATCATCTCGTGCCGCCCACTAGTGGTGATCATGCCCGGCCCTCTAGGCTCGGTGTAAACATAGCAGCCCGCCTTAGCAGTGACATGCCCGGCCATCTAGGCGCGGTGTAATCATCCAATAGCTGCCCGCCTTAGCGGTGTCATGCCCGGCCATATAGGCACGGTGTAATCATCACATCTTAAGCATGCATAGGAGCCCAATCAAAAGCTATAACTCTATCGGAGTAACGTAGGGTCGGTAACCTCCGATTACATTATGGAATAATCATCATGACTTTGTCTCACCTTGAAGGGACTAGTATTATAAGGCGAGACTATCAATAAAGATAGCATTAAGAGAAAACATAGAATAAGATCGTAAGCCTCATAAAACGTCAACTCTTACACTTTGGAGTTTTTAGAAAATAGACTCATGACAAAGGAATAGACTTGGACTTAAGAATTAGCTCATTATTCTTATTTTCATGTTAATCCTTAACTTAAGACTTTTAGACATACAATCATTCTTGTCATAATCATTCTAGACGTTGCCTTTCTTTGACTTCATCATTATCATTACAAAAGCATGTTCGTCATCGTAGTCATAGAGGTTTACAAATTCATACACCTTTGCCTTGGAAAGATATAGACATTTTGGACACCATTACGAGTTATTAGGAAGGATATCATACTTTAAAGTCACAAGCAACTAACTTTTGAAAACAAGGAAAATATGGAAACGTTTATGAGATCATAACATCGGGATCATGCCTTTGAAAGAAAGGGACGAGCCTTAACATACCTGTGTCGCGCCTTACTAGCTACGTTTATTCGTCCAACTTGTTAGTCTACATTCAAGAAGATCGACACTATCGTTAGATTTATCGACATATACTTGTCTTAACCTTTCAAGTACATTCACTTATGGTCTGCCGAAATTTCGGTAGCATCTCCCCTATAAATATACCACCCCCGAGATTCTAACTCAGCCAATTTTAATCAACAACAATCCGGGAATTCAACCCGGCCAAACCAACAACAATACTAGCAATTATTCTAGCAACACTTCAATATTCAATTCTATTCAATTCCATTCAATTCAATTCAATTCACATAACTTTCAAAACGATTCAATCAACATACTACTTCGTCCAACACTTTCCTATTCAACAAGAACAATAACAACCTAATTTCCTTCTTTCAAATTTAATCACCACAACCCAACTTACAACCTTCCAAACAAATGTCTCACTTCCAAGTTCATGCATTATATTTATATCCTACACATTATCACCTATAAGAAACCATACCAATGTCACACTAATTTTTTCCATAATCCACAAACCATCACAACTTCATTTCTAACCATTAAATTCTCATTTTACATCATGGAATCCACAACGACATCAACTAGAATATCAAATGAAATTGATTCATCATAACTTACCAAAACATCACCATTCTCGGCCACAACACTACATACACATTTCCATGAATTTTTCATCTTTTTCTATACACTACAACAACAAGCAACATACTACATAGAATTAATTCAATCTACTTTACGCAATACAACATACACACACACGGCCAATACTACACATACACGACCCAACATCAACATGCATGATTTCATGTTTTTCATCCACTTCTACATACCACAACATGTACCAAGCATCCATAACACATAAAAGAAGATTAGTTCCTTACCTTTTTCCTTCAACTTCTTACTTGGCTAGGGTTGTGATTTTGCAACAAGGAATGATTTTCTTGCTCCAACAATTGTACCACGTTGAAGAGGACCCTTGAATTAGTAGAAATACATGAAGAAACTAATTTTTTGGACAAGATTTCATGGGGGTGATTTCCCCCCCACCTTGGCCGAATGGCCTTATAGTTTCTCCTTTTTTTTTTGTTCTTGCTTTTGTATATATATATATATATATATATATATATATATATATATATATATATATATATATATATATATATATATATATATATATATATATATATATATAATTCCTCAACCATGTGAGGGGCACATGCCCCTCTCTCCATTTCTCTAGATTTTTCCCCCCTTGTTCTTGAATTTAAACAAAGAAGACTAAGTGTCTTCTTGTGTACACTTTAGTCCCCATTAATTAAAAATGTGCACATATTCCACACATATCACACGGCCAACATGGCCTTTCAAGAACCTTCATGAAATTTTGTGAAATTCCCATTTTGCCCCTCGACTTTCCTCAATATTACCATTTCGCCCCTAGCCTTTCACATTATTTCCATGACCCCTTTTGTGAATTTCTCTCTTTACCCTTAACCTTTCTCAATCTTTCCATACTACCAATGTTCATAATTAATATTCATAACCAACTTGTACATTAGAATAATTTTGGAAGATGGTCATTCCCTTAACTTACCACGACTACCTTGAGTTATTCGATTGTATAAAATACGGGATATAACAATACTTTTAATGGGAAAACTTTTATGTCGGACCAGGCATAAACTTGTGAAGGAATTACCAAAGTTATGCCGGACCCGGCATACTTATGCTAAGTCTGCCCATAAGGCATAAGTATGCCGGGACCGGCATAAGTTTGGTAATTCCTTCACAAGTTTATGCCGTTGGGGGCATACTTTTAATGGGCAAAATTTTATGCCGGATCCGGCATAAACTTGTGAAGGAATTACCAAAGTTATGCCGGACCCGGCATACTTATGCCAAGTCTGCCCATAAGGCATAAGTATGCCGGGTCCAGCATAACTTTGGTAATTCCTTCACAAGTGTATGCCGGTGGGAGCATAGCGAATTTAAACTCTGTCTTGCGAATTTTTTTTAAAATTTTGACTGTGGGGGTTCGAACCTGGAACCCATGGGATTTAGCCGAAGGGCAAAACTTAAAGATTTTAAATATGAGGGGCAAAATTTAAAAACCACCCCAAAAGAAGAACAACACTAGGCCCAAGTCCCCTGTGTTAGGGGATCAAGTACTTAGGGGTTGGAAAATGGAGGACATGTTCATTGAAAAATATAAGAAGTTGAATGGGCCTTTGGACTTGACCCACTTGAGAGGTGAAGCTTATATATATTCATCGTCTTCTCGTGAAATAGAATCTTTGGCAACAAGAAAGTGATTGACGTCTAATCAAGCTTCTTAAGCACTTTAAGAAATTGGCCTTTAAGATATTTGATGTTGTAAATAAATATTATTATTTTAAAACTATCCGTATTATAATTTGATTAGGAAGCATCTTTACTCTTTTCTTTCATTTTCTTTTTCTATTTTCAAAATAATATTCTCATCATTCTAAAAGTTAAATGTATTTAACTTATAAGGTTATTTAAAGTTATAAAGATATCATTTATCTCTATTGTACAAAATGATTTATGTAAGAATTTTCAATATGAAAATATAGTTAGTACAATGTTAAATCAAGTTTTAAATATTGTAAAGAAAAAGTAGAAGTATTAGCTTATATTGAGTTGAATTAAAAGAGCAAAATAACTTCATTTGAAAATTTTGGGACTGAACAAAAAAAGAAAGAAGATTGTTTCCTTTGGAATAGGGAGAAAAGTTAAAGAACAAAAAAGAGAAAGTTTTAATTTTGAAAATGATATATTGTATAATAAAGAAGAATCATAGTATTGTAGACCCAAAGCAATGGAAAAGAACTTAATCATATACAATATTTACACCAAATTATTAAGTATATAAAATGTGCTTGTCATATAAATTTCTATCATTTACTATTGTTAGTTGAAATACTTTCTCTCTCATTTCATTCAAATAGTCAATCACTTAACTATGATAGGTTATATGATGTAGCCTACCATATGCATGTCATTTACTCTTAATAAAAAGGTACACTACTTATTCAATGCACCAAAATTTAAACAGATTTAATGAATAATACTTATTCACATCAAGTAAGTGATAATTGTGTACGTCTAAATACATATCATATATCCATTAATTTTATGTAAACTCAATACAAATAAATGATTACTACTTGTATAAGACAAAATTGATACAGCTGCAACACGCTCTTTTGGGCCAAAATCACACTTACATATTTACTTGTCCCTTCAATATAACAAAGAGCCAATTAAATACCAATTCCACCATATACCTTCAAGAAAAATAGGAATTGTTAAAAATCAAGAAAAAGATTTAAAATAGTAGATTCAGCTCTGATTCCAAACTTACAAGGAAATATTTATCATCGTCAACGTTTTGACAGTTTTAACATTTTGCAGAGCTAATTAAATAGTAGTACTACCTGTTTTTTTAGTTTCCTTATGGTGTTAGATATTCATTTTGGGGACAAAAAAATCTAGATTCACTCCGAAGATTCCCACTTTTTGGGGTAAAATGTTCGTTCCATTCTCAAAACTTGAACTCGAGACTTTTGATTAAGGTAAAAAGACACTTAGTTACCACCCACCACAACCTTCAATGATACTAGTCTTTTTCTCTAAAACTAAAGTGACCAAAGTCCAAAACTATGTGACTATTTTTACTTTCTATAATTGCACAAAATAAAATAGGTTCCAATATTTTAGTGGAGGGGGTATTATCAGTTTATATCAACAATAAACAATTAGGTTGGGTAACAACTTAAGACATTGAGTCCCTGAGTCCCTGTTACAATTTACAACAATATTAGAGATCTCATGCATATTAAGGTTCATCACGGCGGAGTTAAAGGAACGGAAGGGATTCATCTAAATTTTTTTCATCCAAAAATTATACTCTTATTATTTATACTAGATCAAATTTGTATTTTTTATATATAATAAATGCTGAATCTCTTAATGAAAATCTTGAATTTGTCACTATCACTAGTGTCGAGGTGTCATCAAGATCATTATTACAACAAAGAGATTAAGTCCCTGTCTGTCATTGCCTCGACGCATAGAATTCATAGATAGAAGTTTCGAACTATCTTTGCATGGTTACAATTTAAACCAAGTGTCCGCATGCCACTGGCCTTTATTGATGTTTCCAGTTTTCAAACTTAGAAACCGTTTAGGTTATCTGATTGTAAACAATTGATAAGTTTTACGTGCTGAAAAATATTTTTAATTGTTACAATTAATTTTATAAATAAGCAGCTGCATATTTTAATAGAAGTGTTGAAGTTGTTAATGAGCAATTGATAAGTTGGTTTTTTGTAGAATGACTAAAATACATAGAAGAGTTAAATTTAAAACTATTCGTGCAATGAAAAGGAGGAATGATGGATTTAGAGTCTTAGAGTGAAGAGAAAGTTAGGAGTTTTTTTTTTTTTGGGAAAGATATTTGAGAATTAGAAAAATTATTAAGGATAAAATATTAAAATACTTGGTCTAATCAAAAGTGCTTGTAAGCTAAAAATTCATAAGTTGGAAATGACCAACTTATAGTTTTCCGCTAATTTTATCTTACAATCATTTTGATATTTATCGAACGCGTAGATAAAGGCTTGACTTTCCACCAAAACCCTAAATGGAACTTCTAATCTTTATGAAGGGTCAAATAAAAGGTACGTAAATAGTGGATAATCCCAAGTCAATTCCTCAAATGGTCACTTAACTTAATCAAATTACCTGCAAAAGTCATTTATCTTTTCTTTATTCCTCATTTGATCATTGAAGTTTATGCATTTGCCTTACAAAGTAAGAAGGGCTAAAAGTCACTTTAAAAATAAAAGAAAAAGTGTCAAATAGTCCCTTAAGTTTGAATTTTCAATTAAAATAGTCCTTATTCTTTAACATAAAACACTAACAACCTTTTAATGATAGAAAATAGTACAACTTTAGTTCAACTCTAACTGTGGTATTAAAAGTAACGAAACACACAATAAATTGTGACTGATAACTTCAGAAATGAAAAAAAAAAAAACTTTTTCCATTTTATCACTACTAAAATAATAATATGAAATAGCCTAAATGTACTCTATTTGCTTGGAAATTTAGGAGTTCAATAATAAAATAATGTTTTCTATTTATTTATATATTTTATGAGTAGTCCTTATTTTGATAAAATAGATTAAATTAGTTGTTAGTTTCTTCTGTGGTAGAAATTATTGCCAGGAAATTCATAATTAATAAGGAAGACGATAAATTTCTTCAAACAAAAAAATAGGCCCTAATAGGAAAAAAAATTAATATCTAAAGATTAATCATCAAGGGTTTTAGTAATTAAAAAAAAAAAAAAACGTAGATGCATATTGAAAGACATCATCATAATAATATAAATCATTCAACATCACATAAAATGAGGAGATTGTATATCATCATTTTGTACTAAATTTTTTTAAAGTTCTCAAATATTATTTTTGTCAATCTTGTAATATTAGTTAAGTAAAAATTATTTCCCCCTCCAACCCTGCTAAAAAAATTAAATATCTCTCCCGATTTCAAACAATAGTTGTTCCTCCCTTTTATCTTATTTAAAAAATTTAGTACCTATTTTAACCTCTATGTTAACACTCTTCATTTTTTATTTTTTTATTTTTTACTTTTAACATTATGATGTGTGTGCGTGTTTTTTTTAATCTATATTAGGATGAAACACAATCTACTTTACGAAGTAAGAAAGTGAAAAGTAGTTGGCGGACTATTGTCGTTCGGTGTTAAGAAATAAGAAATGTTTTAACTCAAAGTCCAAACTTAAGGGACTACTTTGGCCCTTTTTCTTTTATTTTTAAAGTGCCTTTAAGACCTTGTTACTATGTAAGGCAAATGCATAAACTTGAATGATCATATGAAGAATTAAAGAAAAATGACTTTATTAGGTAATTTAATTAAGCTGAGTGACTATACGAGGAGTTGACTCGGATAATCCCCAATAGTGCATGATGATTTATCAAATAGAAGGGGAAAAATCACATAGTGCGATTGTGATGCTTAACCTCAACTATCTTTTTTTATTTATTATAGATTTACTTAGCTTTCCGATCACTTGTATTGTGTGAATCTCAAACAAGAATCTGTTCACACTACATTTAGCCATGTGCCCAAGTATTCTACCATTTGTATAAGCACTGTCCAAAAAAAGCCAAGATCCCTTTACCTAAAACACAAGGTAGTTTATTTTGACCACTCATTATCAAGTCTCAACCATCTTTAAAACCCATCACTTGATAAGAGAAACTCAATTTTAGTGATAAGAAATCAGTAGAAAAGCTCTTATCAAAACACCTTTTATAACCACTTAGACGAAAATATGATTAGGGAATTGAGAGCTACAGTTGGGAGCTGGGAAGGAATAAGAGGTGTTGTAGATATAACAAATGTTGGCATTTGGGGTCTGTGGTTGATGATATTGGTCAGCATGTGTATCATTTCAATAATCATCTTCTCATGTGCAGATGGTATTTCTAAAGAGAAAGCAGCATCAACTCATATAGATAACTATGGTGCCGGATGTGGTGCAGGCTGTGGCGTCTGAATAGTAAAAACAGAAAAGTGAGGAGAAAGGAAATAGCGAGAATCGAATCTACGTCTATTACGTGGAAGAATACTCCCACTGACACCACTGGACTATTAAGTGTTGCTGAGAAATTTCTTTCCATCTGCATATGTAGTACTTGTAATGGGGGTAATGGGGGTGGTTGGAGGAGGGGGGCGGGTGATAGCTCTATTACATTTCATTGTAATATAGTTGGGTGGCAATGTTCAATTGTACAATCCTCAGTAGCTATTTTTGTGAGTATGTAAGGAATAGCTTAAAAGTCAACGATTCGTGTATAAAGTTGACAGAAGCTGAAGTTTGGTTAAAAGGCATAATAATATTTTAAAACAAAGCATTTATTCATATATACAAATAAATGTTAGAAAGAAAACTCATATCACAGTCTAAAAATTCCTCACATTCGGTTCTGCTTAGACTGGGAAGAGCAAACAATGAAAAATGGAACGCAGATAGGTTGAGTGAAAACGATGCAAATGGCTTACAAGGACCCTTGACTCTTCCGAATTTCGGTGGATGATATATCCATACGGAATTTCTCAACTGGTATAGGCACAAACATGTCTTTTAGCTCTGCTGGAATGTCGAAATCCTCAAGAACCTAGAGAATCACATGATATAAGATTCATAAGAGTTTTGAAAAGCTAAAGTGCTAAAATATGAAGGCCGTGGTGAGTATGTTTGTGTACCTTGAAAGTTCCATTAACATTTCGACCACCAACTAGGAAAGTACAACCTGTGTTTTTACATCCCAGAAGTATCTCCAACATCTTTCCATAGTCATCACCATAGTACTTTGGCTGGCAAGAGCAACTTGCAAAGATTAATATGTACACTTTGGGAACTTTTTATTTTTAGCAGCTTATTGCCCCATTTATCAGCCAAAGTTGATTATGCAAAAATCAGAAATTAATCACAAATAAAGATCACATTGAGTATACGTCTTTGTTTCATCTCCTTCTTACCATCTTATTCGTATAGTTGAGTGGGTGTTGTTGTCTCTATACATAAAAAAATATAACTGTGCAACAGGTGCTACTTCAGCAGATACTTTTGAAACCAGTCCGATAGATTCTATCACAAAATTTAACACAAATTATCTTCCTCCCAATAATTGTATTCCCAAATTAAGTAGACAAGACCATGAATGGCAGTAGAAGAAAACACGATTAGCTTTAAGAAAATGGTCCACCAGAAAGAGATTGGAGCTTGGCTGAATGTATGATATTATAAAATGGAAAGCATAATAGTTAGAGAACATATCCATATGGATCATTTTGTGTGTGTGTGAGAGAGAGAGAGACAGAGACAGAAAACGATACCGAATTTATTAAATTCATGATCTCACGTAATCACAATGTTGTAGAAACAAATGAAAGAACCTTACATGTACAAGTCTTGCAACTGTGTCTGCACCAATGACAAAAGCACTGCCTGGAAAAAGTTCTGCTTTCTTGTAAAAGTATGGCTGATTAGACACTATGACCGTCTTTCCTGCATTTCAAAGGCTGAAGCCATTCAAATACACCAGCATATTTTGAATATGAAAGTAGGGTAAGAATCTAATGACATGGCTACGTCTTCTCTCTTCTCAGATAACATGAAAATTGAAATATTACTTCAGATCGTACTCAGATATGAAACTATTATGGATAAACTGTAGTGAAAGCCAGAGGCGGATCTAGGGCCCGGGGAGGGTGTTCACCCGAACACCCTGAGCAAAAAATTACACTGCATATAAGGTACTTTTTAAATTTTTTATGTACATATATAGATTTTTAACCCTGAACACGAGAATAGGTTGGTTCAGTGGTCTAGGGGGTTCAAAATTCACCTTTAGGTTCCAAGTTCAAATCCTAGTCACTACATTTTTATTTTTCGAACCCCTCAGTGCAAATCCTGGATCCACCACTGGTGAAAGCATATACTTCTCTCGAATTTCACTTTTTCTTGTCTTCCTATTTGTATTGCATCCACGACGGAGAGGCACTTTAGAAATCAGTTTTTGGCAGGAAATAACTCAAAGTACAATTCAGCATTCGAAACCTTTGAGACTTATTGGCAAAGAATTAAAATACCAGGTCATTGTAGCCATTCTCAACCCTTACTTTCTGTGAGCTCACAATTTGATTTAAGGCAAAGATAAAGTTCACTTCTCCATTTGATCCTTATTCAGGACATGTCTGAATGAAAAATAGAGTTTTCTCATTCTGGATAATAGAACCACAAGCAAGGATGACCACCACGCCATTCTACTATCATCCAGTAAACTGATCCAAGGTTTGACTGAATAAGCTAATTTCATCACTACCTTAGACATTGTTTCCCATTAGATATCAGTTATAATACCTAAAGATTAGAACTATTAAGATGTGAGTAAAGCATCATATATTAGGATCTTACCAACTTTTTCAAATTGCTTTACACGATCTTTGATATGAGCTATTTCCAATGGAGGTTTGTCTGCATTGACAGCTGACAACTCAAAGCATGGATAACCACTGCCACAAATGCTGCATGAAATAAATAAATGAAGTGAATGATATTCCATTAAAAGCATGATATTTCTCTCTGCAAGTAAAGCCTTCAAATTCAAAGTTCAAAAATGTGCTACACATCTTCTCTTTTCTTTTCCTTGTGAAATTTGAAGGATAAAAGTTTGACATTCTAGAGAGATGTAAATCCTTAAGCGATAAACATTATCTTTTTCCAATGTGTATAAGAAATCAATCTTTTCAATGGTTGAAAATTAAGTTTGATGTTAAGAGATGTGTACCTAGTTGCAATTTCCAAGAGCTTAAGGTGACCATCATGCAAAGGATTAAAGGAACCAGACAGGATTATTTTCCTTCCTGCACCTGACGTGTCTGCAAAACTCCTGTATCAACATATGTAGTGAATCTTTGGCTTCTGAAAGTGACTGTTGATTTCATTAGCACATACCACTTGAGAAAGGATACAGTTTGAAGCATGTAACCCCACTGAGAAGTTGTTTTAGCTCTTCATCTTCATCAAACTGTTGTTCATGTTCATCTGGAACTTCTGATTCCATCAAGTCCGGAACAAAAGTTCCTGCAACCTTGCTAGCATTTGCAATTGCCTGAACCAGAAGACAGAAGGTAACATAGATTTGGTAAAAGATCCAGCATAGAAGGATTTGCAAGTACTACAGCATAATGAGTTAAAAATGATCTACAGGACGTTTAAACAGCAGAAAATGATTACCAGCTCACTGCTGATTCCTGTTCAAATAAAATGATACTTCAGGACATGGTAAATTAAAATTTGTGACTTAAAATAGGACAAGGTACAGCATAGAGAGTTACATTTTACGTATCTACAAACCCAAACTTCAAACTACAACTCTACTGGTTCCCTGTAATTGCCACAAAAGTTCCAATGGTGCTCAAACAAGCAAAAGATACATTCACAAAGCTCAACTATTCACAAAGTTCAACTTAATGGACTAGTTCAACATAGCAGCACAAGCTAAGAGAAAATATTATAATCTCCCTAATGAACCAAGCATGAATTACTTGATCGAGGTAACAAGTCCATTCAATGTAACCTTCCATAACACATTTAACTTTAAACCACCCAATTTCATGACAAAGCAATAAAGTTTGGGCTTCTACTAGCAAACATTATCTGGAAATGTTTTAAGCTTTGATTATTTTGTATATGTAATGCATGAAGGAGAATAATTAATAATTATAACATTCATTATATACTATAATAAGTAGCATCTAGCATGGGCTCTGAAAATTGGGAAAAGTACCTAAACGGCTAAAAGGCAGAATTGAAAGCTTTGAATCAAAAAACTGGAAATGTTTAAGTTCTGATTATTTACATTAAGGAGCACAGTTATACACATTCGTAGAACACTATAATAAGTAGCATCTAGCATTGGCTTTGAAAAATAGGGAAATACCAGAAAAGCAGAATTGAAACCTTTGAATTTCCAAATTGGCCATGCACTTGTACATTTTGTTCAATGATATATGCATTTAGTTGATGAAATCAGTGCAGTTGTATGTTGAACTTGTATATTTCCCTAATAAAGTATGAAATGTTCTAATTCCTCTTTTAGAAATTATCTCGAAATTTTATACACACCTTGATTAAGTATTGACTCGAGACTCCATCTTCCTGCTCACGAGTTCGCAGACCCTGTATATATTCATTCAGTTTAAGCAAAATCAATACTTCAGCCACTGAAATCTAAAGATCCTGATTAAAGAAGGTAAAGATGACAAAAGGAGAAACTTGCACGAATAATACCTTAGTCAAAGTAACGGTCGAGGACCAAAGCCGGTCAGATGTTCTCGTTGACAAGTGAAACCTACTCATAAAGCACTGATAGGGCTCAGAAAGAGATCCAAATTTTGAACAACTGAAAGAGTGATATATTCACAAATCAAAATGGCAATGCTAGGAATACTAATGATTTTGGTCGAAAGGCGTCATTGTAGAGATCCACACATGGTCCACAGGCATGTTTGAAGGGTTGCAGACCATTCAAACTTAATTATAGCGACAAAGTTTGGTGCTTTTATTCTCCCCTTTAGGGGGGCACAACTGAGCACTGAGATGAAATAATTCTAATATGAATACCAACTCAACTGCGCTACTCAAAAGAAGAATCCTTGTGTGTTCTTAACGTCCATACAAAATAAGATGACAACACCTTTGTGCCTTGTTAATAAAAATTTGAAAAATAGGATGTGCATTAAGTATTAACAAAAAGTTCATCAGCCACAGCCAAATTATACTATCCCTGATAGCAGAATCTTGTCATGTCTCCAACAAAAGAGAGAAGCAACTATTTTCACCTATATCCTAAAGATCAAGATCAAGGAGGAAATGCTGTCACTAATACTATCTTGTGCTTGCATGAGTACCCTTTAATCGACCAGCTCCACTTTTCAAAGAGAAATATACAAATATATCTTAGCATATATTTGGTTTTTCCCTTAACCTGATCCATTTAATGTTGTAATGTAAGCGAACGGTAATCAAGATAGTCACCTCTACATATACAATAGAAACCTCACGTGAATCATTTAACGAAAACCAGTTTATACCCCTCCTAGTGAATCTAGGGGACATACGACAACAATGACAACTCCTGAATGCAACTTGCTCCTAAGGGAATAAGAATATGAAATTATATATCAGGACAAACTGACTGATGCAACAAGAATACCTATGATCTCCACGTTTTGGACGTGCACTAGCCAAGGCACCAGTAAAACCCACACCTACAACTGGTGAACCTGTACAATCAAACAAATTGAAATCATATCATTTAAATAAAAACAACACATATCAAGGAATAAAATGCTACTAAATAATAAAGGGTGAAACTTTGTAATACACATCTAGGTGTAAATAGTCAGAGGACTTTGACTCAAAGGAACCTTACTAGTTTTATGTCATACACATAATGCAATATAAAAATGAGAAAGATTGATAAAAGTTGATGTCTCCTTTTTGTGAAAGAGAATATTTATCAGATAGAGTGTAATAAACCTATGCTACTAAACCTAGTAACTGAAAGGATGGTACCCTCTGTGGCTTCTTGGCTGTACCTATTTCCTCTATAAATCTTCAGTAGCAAGCACATATTTCACACACTAGAATGTCTATTATAGCTTGTTATAATAGGAGAACTGAAAACCTTCATCATTTAGCCATGGCATATACATTATTACAAACACATATATCAAATAGACCACTCATGATTAATCAAGCAGTCATCCAAGATAATATCCGTCTATT
Source organism: Lycium barbarum (assembly GCF_019175385.1). Taxonomy (NCBI): domain Eukaryota; kingdom Viridiplantae; phylum Streptophyta; class Magnoliopsida; order Solanales; family Solanaceae; genus Lycium; species Lycium barbarum. The sequence continues at coordinate 40,422 of NW_026843515.1, forward strand.
CAGTGTCTTCCAACCACTTTGATTTGACACTAAAGTTTTATCTTCTAAATCAATTCTCAACACGCTTAACTATCAATCAACTAACATCAACGCTAAACTAGTTAGATTCCGCGATGCAAATGGGACTTCCCCCGAGGTCACACACCTTAGTATTACGCTCGACTAAGCATACTTAACTTCCGAGTTCTGATGAGATCCATTGCATTATTGTTAGTATGATCGCATCACTCACATATTTAATCTATTTATCTGCCTCCTTTATGCTTAGAACTGGCGATTCTTTGAAAACTCACATAGAAAGAGTTTCTCAATTTTCTTAACTAAACTAGAATATTTCTAGAAATGTGTGACAAATTTCACTTAGCTAAGAGATACATGTACAAGATAAAACCGTAAAATCCCCAATCAAAGGACAAAATTCGAATGAATTAAAAATCACAACCTGGTTTAGAAAGCTTTAGTGCTCTATTATAAGCCAACAACGCCATTTCCTCGGCAGTTTGCGAACTAGCTGCTTGAGCAGGAACCTGTACCAAACCAAAAACAACAACAAAAAAGGAAAAATCACAAAATGTGTTAGCAGTGATCAATCAATAAGAAATCAAAGTAAAATGGCGATTAACTTGAAATTAAACGACCTTGCCGAGTAATTGAATCATAGACATTCTAGAATAAGTAACTACAGATTCAAGCACAGTGTTCGATGCTCCTGGAACTGACATCAACCACCCCAATGCCTATACAAATTCATAACATTTCATCAAAAAAAAAAAAAAAACTGCTATCAATCAATTGATAATAACATGAAATTGAATTTTGGGCACTGCACTGATCGATAAATTTAGTTTCTGTACAAATCATCAGCTAATTTACCTAGCGCCTTTGCAAATTCGTAATATTTCATCAAAAAAACTGCTATCGATCAGTTGATAATAACATAAAGTCATAAAGTGATATCTGCATATTTTTACATGAATTTGACTTTGATCGATAGCTTTAGTTTCTGTACAAATCATCAGTTAATTTACCTAAAATAGCAAACCGTTAAAATTCATAACATTCCATCAAAAAAACTGCTATGATCAGTTGATAATAAGATAAAGTGATATCTGCATATTTTACATGAATTTGACTTCGATCGAAACTTTAGTTTCTGTACAAATCATCAGTTAATTAACCTAAAACAGCAACTGTTTAAAATCGTAACATTTCATCAAAAAATAAAAACAAAAAAATGCTACAGATCAGTTGATAATAACATAAAGTGATATCTGCATGTTTTACATGAATTTGACTTCTGCGCACTACACTAATCGATAACTTTAATTTCTGTACAAATCATCAGTTAATTTACCTAAAACAAAAAAACTGTTCAAATTCGCAACGTTTCATAAAAAAAACTGCTATCGATCAGTTGATATATAACATAAAGTGATACCTGCATATTTTACATGACTATGACTAGTTCTGTGCACTGCACCGATCGATAACTTAAGTTTATGTACAAATCATCAGTTAATTTACCTAAAACAACAAACTGTTTATAACAATTAACAAAATTCGTAACATTTCATCAAAAAAAAAAAAACTGCTATCTATCATTTGATAATAACACAATATGATAACTGCATATTTTACATGACTTTGACTAATTCTGTGCACTGCATCGATCGATAACTTTAGTTTCCGTACAAATCATCAGTTAATTTACCTAAAACAACAAACTGTTTATAACAATTAACAAAATTCGTAACATTTCATCAAAAAAAAAAAAAAACTGCTATCTATCATTTGATATTAACACAATATGATAACTGCATATTTTACATGACTTTGACTAATTCTGTGCACTGCATCGATCGATAACTTTAGTTTCCGTACAAATCATCAGTTAATTTACCTAGCACCTGTTCAAATTCATAACATTTCATCAAAAAAAAAATCTGCTATCGATCAGTTGATATAATAACATAAATTGATATCTGCATATACTTTACATTAATTTGACTTCGATCGATAACTTTATAAAGTTTCTGTACAAATCATCAGTTAATTTTACCTAAAACAACAAACTGTTCATAACAATTAACAAGTATAATAACATTTCATCAAAAAAAAAAAAATTGCTACCGATCAATTGATAATAATAATAATAATAATAATAATAATAACATAAAGTGATAACTGCGTATATTTTACTTTATGTGCACTGTACTGATCGATAATTTTAGTTTCTATACAAGTTATCAGTTAAATTTATGTTGATAACAATTAACAAGTATAATAACATTTCATCAAAAAAAAAAAATTGCTACCGATCAGTTGATAGTAATAATAACATAAAGTGATAACTGCATATAATTTACTTATGTGCACTGCACTGATCGATAATTTCAGTTTCTATACAAGTTACCAGTTAAATTTATGTTGATAACAATTAGCAAGTATAATAACATTTCATCAAAAAAAAAAAATTGCTACCGATCAATTGATAATAATAATAATAATAATAATAATAATAATAACATAAAGTGATAACTGCGTATATTTTACTTTATGTGCACTGTACTGATCGATAATTTTAGTTTCTATACAAGTTATCAGTTAAATTTATGTTAATATAACAATTAACAAGTGTAGTGTATATATATATATATATATATATAGACCTGAGAGGCACCACCAGAGAGATAAATAACAGCTTGAGTAGGAGATGAATGGATAGCTTCAATAACAGCTCGAACACAACTATCCGTCATCGTCGCCGTTAATACGGTCAGTTTGCTCGATCTTTTTGTCAATTTTCCATCAAATTGATTTCTTCGAAACGACGTCGTTGCAGGAACTACAAGGAAATTGAAAAATTATCCTAAAGTTCTTGGTTTAATAGCACTTTTGATCCTCAATTATTGGTAGATTTTGATTTTGCTCCTTTTAATATTTCATAAAGCTTATTTAACCGGCACTGTATTTTGTTCATTTTATGTTATACTAGTCTCAGCGACAAACACGTGTATCTCATTTGACAACAAACATTATTAAAAAAAAATTAGACTTAGATATAAATTGGTCATTAATCCATCGCTAAATTGCTCAAAATTCCTATGTTTTATTGTACTTATGTATCTTTGCAGTGTACCAAAATTTTATTGTTTCCTAGTGAATAATACTTACGTGTTTAATGCATTGGTAAAAGAATTCTAGACTAATTTGAAGAGTGTATTATATAGGATTTAATAACCAAATTTTAGTTTGTTTTGATGTCCTAAATAATAGGAGAATAATTAGATGTTTTTATTTTGAAAGGACTAATAATAAATGACAATTTTATCTATTGTATAGTCTTATAATAAAGTGTAAAAAATTTAATCAATTGTTTTATGTTGTTTCAAATCATCCAGCATATGCATCTCTCCCTTTTTTATGATACTTTAAAGCTTAAGCCCTAGCAGTGGCATGTTATTTTATTTTTAGTTTCTCAAAAAAAAAAATCCTTCTAATTGAAATATGTTATTTTCATAAAATTCTTAATCTCTTTCCCTATATGATTTAACAACAATCAGGTATTACTGCATCAAAGGTTATCATGCAGGCAAAATTTCTGATAACGTGAAAAAAGAATTGAGCAAATAACTACTTAAAATTGTAAATCCCTTTAGTGAAATGCCTTTTTTTTACCCATTAAAAATATAGACTTCAAATTGAAAAAATTATTATTTTAGTTTTTCCCTAATATTTTAGAGGTTTAATTCACCAAAATTTTACACATTAAATCTTTTCTTATTTGAAATATGTATAAATCCAACTCTAATGGAGTATTAAATATCCTATATAAATCATTTCCTTATTTGAATTATGAAACATAGCAATTTTGTACGACAAATAATACCAAAAATAAAAAAGAATCCACGGAGAATAGTATGAATATAGCTATTACATGTCCTCGGCAGAAGGATACATTATTAAAAGAAAAATGAATTGTTAAAAATTGGCCAACAAAAAAGAATTAAGGAAAAGTGCAGTAGAATACAGATTTACTGCAATTATAAACAATTTTAAAGTACAACTATGCAAACTTGGTTTTTTTTTTTTTAATGAGAAAACACTGATTAATGAACAAATAGTACTGGAGGGGATCTAATCTCTTTACCTCGGACATAAAACAATTGAAAAATAAATAACGAGAGATACATTCTAATTCCTAAAATAAATACTTTTCATATGAACGGACCATAAACAATAGCCTATATTGTGTAACGGAGAACATTCTGTCAACATAGTGAATTTTTTTTTAAATCGTCGTTTCGACATGGACTCTCTTGCAAAGCTGAACTTTGAAATAAATAAATCAAATTTTTAAGAAAAATATGCAATAAAAACTTCTTGGAAGTGGCAAGAAATCACCTGACGCGTACGTAAAGGTTCTCTTCTTTAGCTTGCCGCAAATTGTTCTTAATCTCCAGTTCGAGACTCTATGTTATGCGATGAACATACTTTTAATAGTTTTAGGGTACGTGTGTGTGCATGTCATGACACATTAGATGTATTAGGGAGGTGTATTTTTCTCCCATTGCTAGAATTCTTATAGATGTGCAAATGCACTTTTCTAACCCTAAGAGGGTTTTATTTGCCGCCAAAATCTGAAATAGTGTTCAGTAACAACTCTACTTTTAAAATGTAGTAATAAAAAATAATAAAATATTTATGACTGTGATTACGTTAGTCACCTTATTACCATGTGAGGTTCAATTTTCTTTTTAAAAAAGTCACTACCTTATTATATTTCTACTCTATAGAAACATGAGTTTCTATAGAGTTTCCTCGTCAGTCACCACTCAATTTAAAAAAAAAAAAAAAAGTGGATCCCTTACTTAAAAAATAAAACAATATAAAAAATTTAAAAAAAAAAAAAGGAAAAAAGGTGGATCCCACCACCTCCAAACTCATATAAAAAAAAAAATGGATCCCATATTAAAAAAATCAAGAAAAAAAAGTGAATCCCATATTAAAAAAAACAAGCAATGTCAAAAAAAAAAAAAAAACGTGCACCCCATATTAAAAATCAAATAATATTCATGTAATTTTCAAAGTATCCCCATTAAGTGAATAATGGTGGATTCATTGTCACATGCGTATCAACCCATTAGTGGGAGCAAATAAAATTATTGTACAACAAAAAATGTGGACCCAATATTATTGCTTTTCTTCAAAAGGTTAAGTAGTCAAACCATATAATTTCCTTTCTTTTCTTATATTAGCCTAAGATCTAATCTAGATATTTAACTGTTGTATTTGCTATTCCACCATGTCATTTATTTGTTATGTTTACTAAAATAAATATAATTAAAATATTTATATTTTAAAATAAGATAGAATTTAATTACTTTTTCATTTTTATTCTTACTCTAATAAATGTGAAAAGAGATTAATGTCGTAAAAGAAAACATAATATCAAATGGAGATCAAATAATAAATAAGGTAAATTAGTCAAATTCTAATTCTAATTGACGTTTCCTTAAAAAACCGTGCAAAAGACAACATGACAAGTAAAATGAGCTAAACCAAGAATATTCCAAAAATTTAAAAATAGTAGTTCTTCGTTCAAATAGAAAATCAAATTTCTACTTTGTTTCGTTTTAAACATGTAAAATTAATTTAATGATTTGAATTACAATTATCCAAATCAAAATTTGATAAAAAAAATGATAAGTATTGTTTAGTTCCAATCTACATACATTAACGATAGAATATTTTACACCTTTAAATTAATCGAATTAAAATTCAAAGTATTAACTGATGCTTAAATATTGCTATTGTTTTATCTCAAAGAGAGGAAAATAGTTTCTTTTTAAATAAGTCTTCTCTTTTAAAAAGTATTAATAAATTTTTGTAAATTTTGTATTCATAGCAAACACTAATATAATAAAGTTTTGAATACGGAGTACAAACTACAATGTTCTATTAATCGTGTGTTGAACATAATATATATATATATATATATATATATATATATATATTCATAAAAAACAGTGCAACCTTATGTATGTTTATTAGCAATATAAAATATATATATTATCACCACCCAAACATAACTACATACACATAAAAACACTACAATCCAAAGTGTTGGGCCCGTGCTGCGCCATTTAGTTAACTATATAGAAGCATGGGTTTATATTAGCCTGAGATATAAACATGGACCTCATATTATTGCTTTTCTTCAAAAGGTTAAGGAGTCAAACCATACAATTTTCTTTCTTTTTTTATATTAGCCTGAGATGTAATCTAGTTATTGAACTGTTGTATTTACTATTCCGTCATGTTATTTATTTGTTATGTTTACTAAAATAAATATACTTAAAATACTTATATTTTAAAATAAGATAGAATTTAATTACTTTTTCAGTTTTGTTTCTTATTCTAGTAAATGTGAAAAGAGATTAAAATCGTAAAAGAAAACATAATATTAAATGGAGATCAAATAATAAATAAGGTAAATTAGTCAAATTATAATTCTAATTGACGTTTCCTTAAAAAACCGTGCAAAAGACAACATGACAAGTAAAATGAGTTAAACCAAAAATATTCACCAAAAATTAAAAAAATAGTAGTTCTTCGTTCAAATAGAAAATCAAATTTCTACTTTGTTTCGTTTTAAACATGTAAAATTAATTTAATGATTTGAATTACAATTATCCAAATCAAAATTTGATAAAAAAAAAAATAGGTATTGTTTAGGCCTAATCTACATACATTAACAATAGAATATTTTACACCTTTAAATTAATCGAATTGAAATTCAAAGTATCAACTGATGCTTAAATATTGCTATTGTTTTATCTCAAAAAGAGGAAAATAGTTTCCTTTTAAATAAGTCTTCTCTTTTAAAAAGTATTAATAAATTTTTGCCAACTTTGTATTCGTAGTAAACGCTAATATAATAAAGTTTTGGATACGAAGCACAAACTACAATGTTATATTAATCGTGTTTTAGAGATTAATGTCATAAAAGAAAAAATAATATTAAATGTAGATCAAATAATTAATAAGGCAAATTAGTGAAATTATAACTCTAATTGACGTTTCCTTAAAAAACCGTGCAAAAGACAACATGACAAGTAAAATGAGCTAAACTAAAAATATTTACCAAAAATTAAAAAATAGTAGTTCTTCATTTAAATAGAAAATCAAATTTCTACTTTGTTTCATTTTAAACATGTAAAATTAATATCATAATTAGAATTAGAATTATCCAAATCAAATTTGATAAAAAATAATAGGTATTGTTTAGGCTCAATCTACATACATTAACAATAGAATATTTTACACCTTTAAATTAATCGAATTAAAATTCAAAGTATCAACTGATGCTTAAATATTGTTTTATCTCAAAAAGAGAAAAATAGTTTCCTTTTAAATAAGTCTTCTCTTTTAAAAAGTATAAATAAATTTTTGCCAACTTTGTATTCGTAGCAAACACTAATATAATAAAGTTTTGGATACGGAGCATAAACTACAATGTTATATTAATCGTGCTTTGAACATAATATATATATATATATATATATATATATATATATATATATATATATATATATATATATATATATATATATATATATATATATATATGTATATATATTACTTTACTACTATATAGAAGAGCCGGTTTATAAGCAAGATCATCGTCCGTCCTTTGGTTCCACTTTTTTATTTAAGGACAAAAAAATGACATTTTATACTTTATATTACCAACTCTTCCAAAAAGTAGATAGAAATACTTTATTATATTTCTATTTTTCTACTGTATAGAAGCATCGGTTTACTTTTTCATTTTTATTCTTACTCTAACAAATATGAAAAGAGATTAATATCAAATGGAGATCAAATAATGAATAAGGTAAATTAGTCAAATTATAATTCTAATTCACATTTCCTTAAAAAATCATGCAAAAGACAACATGACAAGTAAAATGAGCTAAACTGAGAATATTTACCAAAAATTAAAAAATAGTATTTATTCGTTTAAATAGAAAATCAATTTCTAACTTTGTTTCATTTTAAACATGTAAAATTAATTTAATAATTTGAATTAGAATTATCAAAATCAAAATTTGATAAAAAATAATTAATCGAATTAAAATTGAAAGTATCAACTAATGCTTAAATATTGCTATTGTTTTATCTCAAACAGAGGAAAATAGTTTCCTTTTAAACAAATCTTCTCTTTTAAAAAGTATTAATAAATTTTTGCCGACTTTGTATTCATAGAAAACACGAATATAATAAAATTTTAGATACGAAGCGCAAACTACAATGTTATATTAATCGTGTTTTGAACATAGTATATATATATATATATATATATATATATATATATATATATTATCACTATCCAAACACAACTACATACACATAAATACACTATAATCCAAAGTGTTGGGCCCGTGTGCAGCACGGGCATACGCCATCTAGTACTACTTATATATAAGAGAGAACCCATAGATTTTGTCGTCCTCACAGTTGAGAATTTTGATATTTTGATCAATCAAGCTACTACACGTGGGCCTCTACCGTTACCTCCTATTGCCTTTTTCCTTGTCTATTTCATTTTTCACACTCTCCTTTTCTTTAAGGAATTTTTACTGGATGTAGCTTCTCTTAAGACATATTTATTAATAATAACTACCCTTTAAATTAATTATAAATAGTAACTAAAATACTTTTTAAATTTACCGCACATAGCTATATCAGTAACTTCTAGTTACTGGGCCAAATACACACGTAAAACACTCCCCCATATCCCCAAATCCCACGTTTATCGGCTAGTTAATTAAATTCATCAGATTCTCTCTCCAGCAACATTAATCCTTGCCTTTTTTTTCTCCACTACCTTCCTTCACGTTTCATCATCTTCTAACCATTGTTGTGAAAATTGGGGAAGTTGTATTTGGATAGGTTTTTACATTCTAATAGTGTATTTTTGTTCAGAATAACTTCCTATTTTCAAAGATTTTGAAGCGTATTCAACTTCCAATCCTTTCCATTTTCTTCTCCAATACCTTCCTTCACGATTCTTCATCTTCAAATCATTGTTGCGAAAATTGGGGAAAATTGTATTTGGGTAAGTTTTTTACATTCTATTAGTGTATTTTGTTCATAATTACTTCATATTTTCCAGATTTTGAAGCGTATTCAACTTCCATTTGTTAGGTTTTTGAAGAATAATTTTAAAAACATCCATTAATGGCAGACGGAACAACACCTAATAGGGTTACTGGAGGTATACCATTTACGGTTCAAAATATAGATTTTCCTTCTTTTGATTTGGGGATTTCTCAACAACAACATGATGTTGTTGCAGCCTCTGCCGATAAAATGGCTGCTGAAAGGCGTTCCAAGAATATTCACGATCCTCGAAGAGTTCAAAATCCCCCATTGCAAAATCGTCAAAGAAAATAGATGTGGCTACATTCACGAAGAGGAGAAAAACTATTGATGTTGTTCCGGGCAGCAAGGGGAAACAAGTCGTAGAGGCTGAAGCGGAAGAAGAGCAATTACCTGCGAAGAAACAGGTAT